>NC_083425.1:4136057-4189804 GCF_020745735.1 Hemiscyllium ocellatum | reverse complement strand
GGGGACAGTGTTGGGGGTCAGTGTTGGGGGTCAGTGTTGGGGGAGAGTGTTGGAGACAGTGTTGGGGGTCAGTGTTGGGGTGACAGTGTTGGGAACAGTGTTGGGGACAGTGTTGGGGACAGTGTTGGGGGAGAGTGTTGGGAGACAGTGTTGGGAGACAGTGTTGGGGACAATGTTGGGGGACAGTGTTGGGGACAATGTTGGGGGACAGTGTTGGGGACAGTGTTGGGGGACTGTGTTGGGGACCGTGTTGGGGATAATATTGAGGACAGTGTTGGGGAAAGTGCTGGGGAACAGTGTTGGTGACAATATTGGAAACAGTGTTGGGGGACAGTGTTGGGGACAGTGTTGGGTACAGTGTTGGGGACAGTGTTTGGGGACAGTGTTGGGGACAATATTGGAAACAGTGTTGGGGGACAGTGTTGGGGACAGTGTTGGGTACAGTGTTGGGGACAGTGTTGCGGGACAGTGTTGTGGACAGTGTTGGGGGACTGTGTTGGGGACAGTGTTGGGGATAATATTGGAAACAGTGTTGGGGACAGTGTTGGGGGTCAGTGTTTGGGGACAGTGTGGGGGACAGTGTTGGGGGACAGTGTTGGGGGACAGTGTTGGGGGACAGTGTTGGGGGACAGTGTTGGGGACAATATTGGAAACAGTGTTGGGGACAGTGTTGGGGGTCAGTGTTTGGGGACAGTGTTGGGGATAATATTGAGGACAGTGTTGGGGACAATATTGGAAACAGTGTTGGGGGACAGTGTTGGGGGACAGTGTTGGGGGTCAGTGTTGGGGTCAGTGTTGGGGACAGTGTTGGGGACAGTGTTGGGGACAATATTGGAAACAGTGTTGGGGGACAGTGTTGGGGACAGTGTTGGGGGACAGTGTTGGGGGACAGTGTTGGTGACAGTGTTGGTGACAGTGTTGGTGACAGTGTTGGGGACAATATTGGAAACTGTGTACGGGAACAGTGTTGGACAGTGTTGGGGACAGTGTTGGGGACAGTGTTGGGGCAGTGTTGGGGGTCAGTGTTAGGGTCATTGTTTGGGACAGTGTTGGGAACAGTGTTGGGGACAGTGTTGGGGACAGTGTTGGGGGACAGTGTTGTGGACAGTGTTGGGGACAGTGTTGGGGACAGTGTTGGGGATAATATTGGAAACAGTGTTGGGGGACAGTGTTGGGGACAGTGTTGGGGACAATATTGGAAACAGTGTTGGGGAACAGTGTTGGCGGTCAGTGTTTGGGGACAGTGTTTGGGGACAATATTGGAGACAGTGTTGGGGGACAGTGTTGGGGTCATTGTTTGGGACAGTGTTGGGGACAGTGTTGGGGACAGTGTTGGGGACAGTGTTGGGGACAGTGTTGGGGACAGTGTTGGGGACAGTGTTGGGGATAATATTGGAAACAGTGTTGGGGGACAGTGTTGGGGGACAGTGTTGGGGACAGTGTTTGGGGACAGTGTTGGGGGACAGTGTTGGGGACAGTGTTGGGGACAGTGTTAGGGGACAGTGTTGGGGAGAGTGTTTGGGACAGTGTTGGGGGACAGTGTTGGAGAACAGTGTTGGGAACAGTGTTGGGGACAGTGTTGGGGATAATATTGAGGACAGTGTTGGGGGACAGTGTTGGGAGTCAGTGTTGGGGACAGTGTTGGAGGACAGTGTTGTGGACAGTGTACGGGAACAGTGTTGGGGGTCAGTGTTCGGGGACAGTGTTGGGGACAGTGTTGGTGGACAGTGTTGGGGACAATATTGGAAACAGTGTTGGGGACAGTGTTGGGGACTGTGTTGGGTACAGTGTTGGGGACAGTGTTGGGGACAGTGTTGGGGACAGTGTTGTGGACAGTGTTGGGGACAGTGTTGGGGACAGTGTTGGGGACAATATTGGAAACAGTGTTGGGGAACAGTGTTGGGGGTCAGTGTTGGGGACAGTGTTGGTGACAGTATTGGGGACAGTGTTCTGGACAGTGTTGGGGACAGTGTTGGGGCAGTGTTGGGGACAGTGTTGGGGGACAGTGTTGGGGACATTGTTGGGGACAGTGTTGGGGACAGTGTTGGGGACAATATTGGAAACAGTGTTGGGGAACAGTGTTGGGGTCAGTGTTGGGGACAGTGTTGGGGACAATATTGGAAACAGTGTTGGGGGTCAGTGTTAGGGTCAGTGTTGGGGACAGTGTTGGGGGACAGTGTTGGGGACAGTGTTGGGGACAGTGTTGTGGGACAGTGTTGGGGACAGTGTTGGGGACAGTGTTGGGGACAATATTGGAAACAGTGGTGGGGACAGTGTTGGGGGACAGTGTTGGGGACAGTGTTGGGGGACAGTGTTGGGGGACAGTGTTGGGGACAGTGTTGGGGACAGTGTTGCGGACAGTGTTAGGCGACAGTGTTGGGGAGAGTGTTTGGGACAGTGTTGGGGGACAGTGTTGGAGAACAGTGTTGGGAACAGTGTTGGGGACAGTGTTGGGGATAATATTGAGGACAGTGTTGGGGGACAGTGTTGGGAGTCAGTGTTGGGGACAGTGTTGGGGACAGTGTTGGTGACAGTGTTGGTGACAGTGTTGGGGGACAGTGTTGGGGACAGTGTTGGGGACAGTGTTGGGGACAGTGTTGGGGACAGTGTTGTGGGACAGTGTTGGGGACAGGGTTGGGGGACAGTGTGGGGGACAGTGTTGGGGACAGTGTTGGGGGACAGTGTTGGGGGACAGTGTTGGGGACAGTGTTGGGGACAGTGTTGGGGACAGTGTTGGGGACCGTGTTTGGGGGACAGTGTTGGGGGACAGTGTTGGGGACAGTGTTGGGGGACAGTGTTGGGGACAATATTGGAAACAGTGTTGGGGGACAGTGTTGGGGGACAGTGTTGGGGGTCAGTGTTGGGGTCAGTGTTGGGGTCAGTGTTGGGGGTCAGTGTTGGGGACAGTGTTGGGGACAGTGTTGGGGACAGTGTTGGGGACAATATTGGAGACAGTGTTGGGGACAGTGTTGGGGGACAGTGTTGGGGGTCAGTGTTGGGGACAGTGTTGGGGACAGTGTTGGGGACAGTATTGGGGACAGTGTTGGGGAGAGTGTTGGGGGTCAGTGTTGGGGACAGTATTGGAAACAGTGTTGGGGGACAGTGTTGGGGACAGTATTGGGGACAGTGTTGGGGACAGTGTTGGGGGTCAGTGTTGGGGACAGTGTTTGGGGACAGTGTTGGGGACAGTATTGGAAACAGTGTTGGCGGACAGTGTTGGGGACAGTATTGGGGACAGTGTTGGGGGACAGTGTTGGGGTCAGTGTTGGGGGACAGTGTTGGGGACAGTGTTGGGGACAATTTTGGAAACAGTGTTGGGGACAGTGTTGGGGACAGTGTTGGGTGACAGTGTTGGGGACAGTGTTGGGGACAGTGTTGGGGGACAGTGTTGGGGACATTGTTGGGGACAGTGTTGGGGGACAGTGTTGGGGACAGTGTTGGGGACAGTGTGGGGGACAGTGTTGGGGACAGTGTTGGGGACAGTGTTGGGGACAGTGTTGGGGACAGTGGTGGGGACAGTGTTGGGGACAGTGTTGGGGACAGTGTTGGGGACAGTGTTGGGGACAGTGTTGGGGACAGTGTTGGGGGTCAGTGTTGGGGACAGTGTTGGGGACAGTGTTGGGGACAGTGTTGGGGACAGTGTTGGGGACAGTGTTGGGGGACAGTGTTGCGGACAGTGTTGGGGACAGTGTTGGGGAGAGTGTTGGGGACAGTGTTGGGGGACAGTGTTGGTGACAGTGTTGGGGACAGTGTTGGGGACAGTGTTGGGGACAGTGTTGGGGGACAGTGTTGGGGTCAGTGTTGGGGGTCAGTGTTGGGGGATAGTGTGAGGGAGAGTTTTGGGGACAGTGCTGCGGACAGTGTTGGAGAACAGTGTTGGGGACAGTGTTGGGGGACAGTGTTGGGGATAATATTGAGGACAGTGTTGGGGTCAGTGTTGGGGACAGTGTTGGTGACAGTGTTGGGGGACAGTGTTGGGGGACAGTGTTCGGGAGAGTGTTTGGGACAGTGTTGGGGTCAGTGTTGGAGAACAGTGTTGTGGACAGTGTTGGGGATAATATTGAGGACAGTGTTGGGGGACAGTGTTGGGGGACAGTGTTGGGGACAATATTGGAAACAGTGTTGGGGGACAGTGTTGGGGACAGTGTTGGGTACAGTGTTGGGGGACAGTGTTGGGGGACAGTGTTGGGGACAGTGTTGGGGGACAGTGTTGGGGACAGTGTTGGGGACAGTGTTGGGGACAATATTGGAAACAGTGTTGGCGGACAGTGTTGGACAGTGTTGGGGACAGTGTTGGGGACAGTGTTGGGGGTCAGTGTTAGGGTCATTGTTTGGGACTGTGTTGGGGACAGTGTTGGGGACAGTGTTGGAGGACAGTGTTGTGGACAGTGTACGGGAACAGTGTTGGGGGTCAGTGTTCGGGGACAGTGTTGGGGACAGTGTTGGTGACAGTGTTGGGGACAATATTGGAAACAGTGTTGGAGGACAGTGTTGGGGACTGTGTTGGGTACAGTGTTGGGGACAGTGTTGGGGACAGTGTTGGGGGACAGTGTTGTGGACAGTGTTGGGGGACAGTGTTGGGGACAGTGTTGGGGACAATATTGGAAACAGTGTTGGGGAACAGTGTTGGGGGTCAGTGTTGGGGACAGTGTTGGTGACAGTGTTGGGGACAGTGTTCTGGACAGTGTTGGGGCAGTGTTGGGGCAGTGTTGGGGACAGTGTTGGGGGTCAGTGTTAGGGTCATTGTTTGGGACAGTGTTGGGGGACAGTGTTGGGGACAGTGTTGGGGACAGTGTTGGGGAACAGTGTTGGGGGTCAGTGTTGGGGACAGTGTTGGGGACAATATTGGAAACAGTGTTGGGGACAGTGTTGGGGACATTGTTGGGGACAGTGTTGGGGGACAGTGTTGGGGACAGTGTTGGGGACAGTGTTGGGGACAGTGTTGGGGGACAGTGTTGGGGACAGTGTTGGGGACAGTGTTGGGGACAGTGGTGGGGACAGTGTTGGGGGACAGTGTTGGGGACAGTGTTTGGGGACAGTGTTGGGGACAGTGTTGGGGACAGTGTTGCGGACAGTGTTGGGGGACAGTGTTGGGGAGAGTGTTGGGACAGTGTTGGGGGACAGTGTTGGGGACAGTGTTGGGAGACAGTGTTGGGGACAGTGTTGGGGACAGTGTTGAGGACAGTGTTGGGGGACAGTGTTGGGTGACAGTGTTGGGGACAGTGTTGGGGACAGTGTTGGTGACAGTGTTGGGGACAGTGTTGGGGGACAGTGTTGGGGACAGTGTTGGGGACAGTGTTGGGGACAGTGTTGGGGACAGTGTTGTGGGACAGTGTTGTGGACAGTGTTGGGGGACAGTGTTGGGGACAGTGTTGTGGATAATATTGGAAACAGTGTTGGGGGACAGTGTTGGGGGACAGTGTTGGGGACAGTGTTGGGGACAGTGTTGGGGGACAGTGTTGGGGGCCCGTGTTTGGGGACAGTGTTGGGGGACAGTGTTGGGGGACAGTGTTGGGGAAAGTGTTGGGGACAATATTGGAAACAGTGTTGGGGGACAGTGTTGGGGGACAGTGTTGGGGGTCAGTGTTGGGGTCAGTGTTGGGGTCAGTGTTGGGGGTCAGTGTTGGGGACAGTGTTGGGGACAGTGTTGGGGACAGTGTTGGGGACAATATTGGAAACAGTGTTGGGGGACAGTGTTGGGGGACAGTGTTGGGGGTCAGTGTTGGGGTCAGTGTTGGGGACAGTGTTGGGGACAATATTGGAAACAGTGTTGGGGGACAGTGTTGGGGGTCAGTGTTGGGGACAATATTGGAAACAGTGTTGGCGGACAGTGTTGGGGATAATATTGGAAACAGTGTTGGGGAACAGTGTTGGGGGTCAGTGTTTGGGACAGTGTTTGGGGACAGTTTTGGGGACAATATTGGAAACAGTGTTGGCGGACAGTGTTGGGGATAATATTGGAAACAGTGTTGGGGAACAGTGTTGGGGGTCAGTGTTTGGGGACAGTGTTTGGGGACAGTTTTGGGGACAATATTGGAAACAGTGTTGGGGATAATATTGGAAACAGTGTTGGGTGACAGTGTTGGACAGTGTTGGGGACAGTGTTGGGGGTCAGTGTTAGGGTCATTGTTTGGGACAGTGTTGGGGGACAGTGTTGGAGGACAGTGTTGTGGACAGTGTTGGGGGACAGTGTTGGGGACAGTGTTGGGGACAGTGTTGGGGATAATATTGGAAACAGTGGTGGGGGACAGTGTTGGGGGACAGTGTTGGGGACAGTGTTGGGGACAATATTGGAAACAGTGTTGGGGAACAGTGTTGGGGGTCAGTGTTTGGGGACAGTGTTTTGGGACAGTGTTGGGGGACAGTGTTGGGGGACAGTGTTGGGGACAGTGTTGGGGACAGTGTTGCGGACAGTGTTAGGGGACAGTGTTGGGGAGAGTGTTTGTGACAGTGTTGGGGGACAGTGTTGGTGAACAGTGTTGGGGACAGTGTTTGGGACAGTGTTGGGGGACAGTGTTGGGGGACAGTGTTGGGGTCAGTGTTGGGGGTCAGTGTTGGGGGATAGTGTGAGGGAGAGTTTTGGGGACAGTGCTGCGGACAGTGTTGGAGAACAGTGTTGGGGACAGTGTTGGGGGACAGTGTTGGGGATAATATTGAGGACAGTGTTGGGGTCAGTGTTGGGGACAGTGTTGGTGACAGTGTTGGGGGACAGTGTTGGGGGACAGTGTTGGGGGACAGTGTTCGGGAGAGTGTTTGGGACAGTGTTGGGGTCAGTGTTGGAGAACAGTGTTGTGGACAGTGTTGGGGATAATATTGAGGACAGTGTTGGGGGACAGTGTTGGGGGACAGTGTTGGGGACAATATTGGAAACAGTGTTGGGGGACAGTGTTGGGGACAGTGTTGGGTACAGTGTTGGGGGACAGTGTTGGGGACAGTGTTGGGGGACAGTGTTGGGGACAGTGTTGGGGACAATATTGGAAACAGTGTTGGTGGACAGTGTTGGACAGTGTTGGGGACAGTGTTGGGGACAGTGTTGGGGGTCAGTGTTAGGGTCATTGTTTGCGACTGTGTTGGGGGCAGTGTTGGGGACAGTGTTGGAGGACAGTGTTGTGGACAGTGTACGGGAACAGTGTTGGGGGTCAGTGTTCGGGGACAGTGTTGGGGACAGTGTTGGTGACAGTGTTGGGGACAATATTGGAAACAGTGTTGGAGGACAGTGTTGGGGACTGTGTTGGGTACAGTGTTGGGGACAGTGTTGGGGACAGTGTTGGGGACAGTGTTGGGGACAGTGTTGTGGACAGTGTTGGGGGACAGTGTTGGGGACAGTGTTGGGGACAATATTGGAAACAGTGTTGGGGAACAGTGTTGGGGGTCAGTGTTGGGGACAGTGTTGGTGACAGTATTGGGGACAGTGTTCTGGACAGTGTTGGGGCAGTGTTGGGGCAGTGTTGGGGACAGTGTTGGGGGTCAGTGTTAGGGTCATTGTTTGGGACAGTGTTGGGGGACAGTGTTGGGGACAGTGTTGGGGATAATATTGGAAACAGTGGTGGGGACAGTGTTGGGGACAGTGTTGGGGACAATATTGGAAACAGTGTTGGGGAACAGTGTTGGGGGTCAGTGTTTGGGGACAGTGTTTGGGGACAGTGTTGGGGGACAGTGTTGGGGACAGTGTTGGGGGTCAGTGTTGGGGACAGTGTTGGTGACAGTGTTGGGGACAGTGTTCTGGACAGTGTTGGGGCAGTGTTGGGGCAGTGTTGGGGACAGTGTTGGGGGTCAGTGTTAGGGTCATTGTTTGGGACAGTGTTGGGGACAGTGTTGGGGATAATATTGGAAACAGTGGTGGGGACAGTGTTGGGGACAGTGTTGGGGACAATATTGGAAACAGTGTTGGGGAACAGTGTTGGGGGTCAGTGTTTGGGGACAGTGTTTGGGGACAGTGTTGGGGGACAGTGTTGGGGACAGTGTTGGGGGTCAGTGTTAGGGTCATTGTTTGGGACAGTGTTGGGGGACAGTGTTGGGAGGACAGTGTTGTGGACAGTGTTGGGGGACAGTGTTGGGGACAGTGTTGGGGATAATATTGGAAACAGTGGTGGGGGACAGTGTTGGGGGACAGTGTTGGGGACAGTGTTGGGGACAATATTGGAAACAGTGTTGGGTAACAGTGTTGGGCGTCAGTGTTTGGGGACAGTGCTTGGGGACAGTGTTGGGGGACAGTGTTGGGGGACAGTGTAGGAGAACAGTGTTGGGGACAGTGTTGAGGACAGTGTTGGGGATAATATTGAGGACAGTGTTGGGTTCAGTGTTGGGGACAGTGTTGGGGGACAGTGTTGGGGACAATATTGGAAACAGTGTACGGGAACAGTGTTGGGGGTCAGTGTTCGCGACAGTGTTGGGGACAGTGTTGGTGACAGTGTTGGGGACAATATTGGAAACAGTGTTGGGGGACAGTGTTGGGGACTGTGTTGGGTACAGTGTTGGGGACAGTGTTGGGGGACAGTGTTGGGGGACAGTGTTGGGGGACAGTGTTGGGGACAGTGTTGGAGGACAGTGTTTTGGACAGTGTTGGGGGACAGTGTTGGGGACAGTGTTGGGGATAATATTGGAAACAGTGGTGGGGGACAGTGTTGGGGACAGTGTTGGGGACAGTGTTGGGGACAATATTGGAAACAGTGTTGGGGAACAGTGTTGGGGGTCAGTGTTTGGGGACAGTGTTTGGGGACAGTGTTGGGGGACAGTGTTGGGGACAGTGTTGGGGGACAGTGTTGGGGACAGTGTTGCGGACAGTGTTAGGGGACAGTGTTGGGGAGAGTGTTTGTGACAGTGTTGGGGGACAGTGTTGGTAAACAGTGTTGGGGACAGTGTTTGGGACAGTGTTGGGGACAGTGTTGGGGGACAGTGTTGGGGACAGTGTTGGGGGTCAGTGTTGGGGGATAGTGTGAGGGAGAGTTTTGGGGACAGTGTTGCGGACAGTGTTGGAGAACAGTGTTGGGGACAGTGTTGGGGACAGTGTTGGGGATAATATTGAGGACAGTGTTGGGGTCAGTGTTGGGGACAATATTCAGGAACAGTGTTGGGGACTGTGTTGGGGGTCAGTGTTGGGGTCAGTGTTGGGGACAGTGTTGGGGGTCAGTGTTGGGGTCAGTGTTGGGGACAGTGTTGGGGACAGTGTTGGGGACAATATTGGAAACAGTGTTGGGGGACAGTGTTGGTGACAGTGTTGGGGACAGTGTTGGGGATAATATTGAGGACAGTGTTGGGGTCAGTGTTGGGGACAGTGTTGGTGACAGTGTTGGGGGACAGTGTTGGGGGACAGTGTTCGGGAGAGTGTTTGGGACAGTGTTGGGGTCAGTGTTGGAGAACAGTGTTGGGGTCAGTGTTGGGGATAATATTGAGGACAGTGTTGGGGTCAGTGTTGGGGACAGTGTTGGTGACAGTGTTGGGGGACAGTGTTGGGGGACAGTGTTGGGGACAATATTGGAAACAGTGGTGGGGGACAGTGTTGGGGACAGTGTTGGGTACAGTGTTGGGGACAGTGTTGGGGGACAGTGTTGTGGACAGTGTTGGGGGACAGTGTTGGGGACAATATTGGAAACAGTGTTGGCGGACAGTGTTGGACAGTGTTGGGGACAGTGTTGGGGACAGTGTTGGGGGTCAGTGTTAGAATCGTTGTTTGCGACTGTGTTGGGGGACAGTGTTGGGGACAGTGTTGGAGGACAGTGTTGGGGACAGTGTTGGAGGACAGTGTTGTGGACAGTGTACGGGAACAGTGTTGGGGGTCAGTGTTCGGGGACAGTGTTGGGGACAGTGTTGGTGACAGTGTTGGGGACAATATTGGAAACAGTGTTGGAGGACAGTGTTGTGGACAGTGTTGGGGGACAGTGTTGGGGACAGTGTTGGGGACAATATTTGAAACAGTGTTGGGGAACAGTGTTGGGGGTCAGTGTTTGGGGACAGTGTTTGGGGACAGTGTTGGGGACAGTGTTGGGGACAGTGTTGGGGACAGTGTTGGAAACAGTGTTGGGGGACAGTGTTGGACAGTGTTGGGGACAGTGTTCGGGACAGTGTTGGGGCAGTGTTGGGGACAGTGTTGGGGACAGTGTTGGGGGTCAGTGTTAGGGTCATTGTTTGGGACAGTGTTGGGGGACAGTGTTGGGGACAGTGTTGGGGATAATATTGGAAACAGTGGTGGGGACAGTGTTGGGGATAATATTGGAAACAGTGTTGGGGACAGTGTTGGGGGTCAGTGTTAGGGTCATTGTTTGGGACAGTGTTGGGGGACAGTGTTGGGGACAGTGTTGGGGACAATATTGGAAACAGTGTTGGGGAACAGTGTTGGGGGTCAGTGTTTGGGGACAGTGTTTGGGGACAGTGTTGGGGGACAGTGTTGGGGACAGTGTTGGGTGTCAGTGTTAGGGTCATTGTTTGGGACAGTGTTTGGGGACAGTGTTTGGGGACAGTGTTGGGGGACAGTGTTGGGGACAGTGTTGGGGGTCAGTGTTAGGGTCATTGTTTGGGACAGTGTTGGGGGACAGTGTTGGAGGACAGTGTTGTGGACAGTGTCGGGGGACAGTGTTGGAGGACAGTGTTGTGGACAGTGTTGGGGGACTGTTTTGGGGGACAGTGTTGGGGACAGTGTTGGGGGACAGTGTTGGGGGACAGTGTTGGGGACAGTGTTGGGGACAGTGTTGGTGACAGTGTTGGGGACAATATTGGAAACAGTGTTGGGGGACAGTGTTGGGGACTGTGTTGGGTACAGTGTTGGGGACCGTGTTGGGGACAATATTGGAAACAGTGTTGGGGGACAGTGTTGGGGACTGTGTTGGGTACAGTGTTGGGTACAGTGTTGGGGACAGTGTTGGGGGACAGTGTTGGGGACAGTGTTGGGGACAATATTGGAAACAGTGTTGGGGAACAGTGTTGGGGAACAGTGTTGGGGGTCAGTGTTTGGGGACAGTGTTTGGGGACAGTGTTGGGGACAGTGTTGGGGATAATATTGAGGACAGTGTTGGGTTCAGTGTTGGTGACAATATTGGAAACAGTGTACGGGAACAGTGTTGGGGGTCAGTGTTGGGGAGAGTGTTTGGGACAGTGTTGGGGGACAGTGTTGGAGAACAGTGTTGGGGACAGTGTTGGGGACAGTGTTGGGGATAATATTGAGGACAGTGTTGGGGACAGTGTTGGTGACAATATTGGAAACAGTGTACGGGAACAGTGTTGGGGACAGTGTTGGGGACAGTGTTGGGGACAGTGTTGGGGACAGTGTTAGGGAACAGTGTTGGGGACAGTGTTGGGGACAATATTGGAAACAGTGTTGGGGGACAGTGTTGGACAGTGTTGGGGACAGTGTTGGGGACAGTGTTGGGGCAGTGTTGGGGACAGTGTTGGGGGTCAGTGTTAGGGTCATTGTTTGGGACAGTGTTGGGGGACAGTGTTGGGGACAGTGTTGGAGGACAGTGTTGTGGACAGTGTTGGGGGACAGTGTTGGGGACAGTGTTGGGGATAATATTGGAAACAGTGGTGGGGACAGTGTTGGGGGACAGTGTTGGGGACAGTGTTGGAGACAATATTGGAAACAGTGTTGGGGAACAGTGTTTGGGGACAGTGTTGGGGGACAGTGTTGGGGGACAGTGTTGGGGACAGTGTTGCGGACAGTGTTAGGGGACAGTGTTGGGGAGAGTGTTTGGGACAGTGTTGGGGGACAGTGTTGGAGAACAGTGTTGGGGACAGTGTTGGTGACAGTGTTGGGGGACAGTGTTTGGGGACAGTGTTGGGGGACGGTGTTTGAGGACAGTATTGGGGACAGTGTTGGAGACAGTGTTGGGTTCAGTGTTGGGGACAGTGTTGGGGACAGTGTTGGGGGACAGTGTTGGGGGGACAGTGTTGGGGGACAGTGTTGGGGACAGTGTTGGGGACAGTGTGGGGGACAATATTGGAAACAGTGTTGGGGAACAGTGTTGGGGGTTCAGTGTTTGGGATAATATTGAGGACAGTGTTGGTGACAGTGTTGGGGGACAGTGTTGGGGACAGTGTTGGGGACAGTGTTTGGGACAGTGTTGGGGACAATGTTGGGGACAGTGTTGGCTAACAGTGTTGGGGGACAGTGTTGGGGGACAGTGTTGGGGGACAGTGTTTGGGACAGTGTTGGGGGACAGTGTTGGGGACAGTGTTGGTGGACAGTGTTGGGGACAGTTTTGGGGACAGTGCTGGGGTCAGTGTTGGGGACAATACTGGGGGCAGTGTTGGGGGTCAGTGTTGGGGGTCACTGTTGGGGGTCAGTGTTGGGGGTCAGTGTTGGGCACAGTGTTGGGGGACAGTGTTGGGGGACAGTGTTGGGGACAATATTGGGGACAGTGTTTGGGGACAGTGTTGGGGGACAGTGTTGGGGGATAGTGTTGGGGGTCAGTGTTGGGGGACAGTGTGGGGGACAGTGTTGGGGGACAGTGTTGGGGGACAGTGTTGGGGACAGTGTTGGGGGACAGTGTTGGGGACAGTGTTGGGGGAGAGTGTTGGTGTCAGTGTTGGGGACAGTGTTAGGGGACAGTGTTAGGGGACAGTGTTGGAGGACAGTGTTGGGGGACAGTGTTGGGGGACCGTGTTGGGGACAGTGTTGGGGACAGTGTTGGGGACAGTGTTGGGGGACAGTGTTGGGGTCAGTGTTGGGGACAATACTGGGGTCAGTGTTGGGGGTCAGTGTTGGGGGTCAGTGTTGGGCACAGTGTTGGGGTCAGTGTTGGGCACAGTGTTGGGGGACAGTGTGGGGACAATATTGAGGACAGTGTTGGGGGACAGTGTTGGGGAAAGTCATGATTGGATTACTTACAGTGTGGAAACAGGCCATTCGGCCCAACAAGTCCACACCGACCCGCCGAAGCGCAACCCACCCATACCCCTACATATACCCCTTACCTAACACTACGGGCAATTTAGCGTGGCCAATTCACCTGGCCCGCACATCTTTGCACTGTGGGAGGAAACCGGAGCACCCGGAGGAAACCCACGCAGACTCGGGGAGAACGTGCAAACTCCACACAGTCAGTCGCCTGAGTCGGGAGTTGAACCCAGGTCTCAGGCGCTGTGAGGCAGCAGTGCTAACCACTGTGCCACTGTGCCGCCCACGGTGGCACAGTGTTGGGGACAATATTGGGGACAGAGTTGGGGGACAGTGTTGGGGACAGTGTTGGGGGATAGTGTTGGGGGTCAGTGTTGGGGACAGTGTTGGGGGGGCAGTGTTGGGGACAGTGTTGGGGACAGTGTTGGGGGACAGTGTTGGGGGCAGTGTTGGGGACAGTGTTGGGGACAGTGTTGGGGACAGTGTTGGGGACAGTGTTGGGGGACAGTGTTGGGGGCAGTGTTGAGGGACAGTGTTGGGGACAATATTGGGGACAGAGTTGGGGACAATATTGGGGACAGAGTTGGGGGACAGTGTTGGGGACAGTGTTGGGGGATAGTGTTGGGGGTCAGTGTTGGGGACAGTGTTGGGGGATAGTGTTGGGGGTCAGTGTTGGGGACAGTGTTGGGGGGGCAGTGTTGGGGACAGTGTTGGGGACAGTGTTGGGGGACAGTGTTGGGGGGCAGTGTTGAGGGACAGTGTTGGGGACAGTGTTGGGGACAGCGTTGGGGACAGTGTTGGGGGACAGTGTTGGGGGCAGTGTTGAGGGACAGTGTTGGGGACAGTGTTGGGGTCAGTGTTGGGGGTCAGTGTTGAGGGACAGTGTTGGGGACAGTGTTGGGGGTCAGTGTTGGGGACAGTGTTGGGGACAGTGTTGGGGGTCAGTGTTGGGGGCAGTGTTGAGGGACAGTGTTGGGGGCAGTGTTGGGGGTCAGTGTTGGGGGGCAGTGTTGGGGACAGAGTTGGGGGCAGTGTTGGGGGTCAGTGTTGGGGGACAGTGTTGGGGACAGTGTTGGGGACAGTGTTGGGGGACAGTGTTGGGGGACAGTGTTGGGGGACAGTGTTGGCAACAGTGTTGGGGAGAGTGTTGGGGGACAGTGATGGGGACAGTGTTGGGGAACAGTGTATCCCTGATGACAATGTGGGTGCACAACAATAGCAGGAGTGTGTGAGTGTGTGTGTGTGTGCGCGCGTGGGTGTGTGTGTGTGACCTTACCTCGGTATTGGAGTTTCTGTGCTCTGTTGTTGGGGCAGTCCTTGCCTTGGAGACTGAAGTTGATATTTGTTCGGATACAGCGGTTATTCAGGGGCTGCACAGGCCGGAAGTTATCGCTCATACTCAGGAATATCTGGGACGGCTGGTTTTGACTCAGGAGCCTTAATGAATGCATCTGAAAGAAGCAACAGAGAGAGTGAGAGCGATCCTCAATTTAATTTTTTTGGAATCTACCTCTCACTGGGGTACAGTCCCACGCACACTGACACTCACTGGGGTACAGCTCCCACACACACTGACTCTCACTGGGGTACAGTCCCACGCACACTGACACTCACTGGGGTACAGCTCCCACACACACTGACTCTCACTGGGGTACAGCTCCCACACACACTGACTCTCACTGGGATACAGTCCCACGCACACTGACACTCACTGGGGTACAGCTCCCACTCACACTGACTCTCACTGGGGTACAGTCCCACACACACTGACACTCACTGGGGTACAGCTCCCACACACACTGACTCTCACTGGGGTACAGTCCCACACACACTGACTCTCACTGGGGTACAGCTCCCATGCACACTGACTCTCACTGGGGTACAGCCCCACACACACTGACTCTCACTGGGATACAGTCTCACACACACTGACTCACACTGGGGTACAGTCCCACGCACACTGACACTCACTGGGGTACAGTCCCACACACACTGACTCTCACTGGGGTACAGTCCCACACACACTGACTCTCACTGGAATACAGTCCCACGCACACTGACACTCACTGGGGTACAGCTCCCACACACACTGACTCTCACTGGGCTACAGTCCCACACACACTGACTCACACTGGCGTACAGTCCCACACACACTGACTCTATCTGGGGTACAGTCCCACACACACTGACTCACACTGGGGTACAGTCCCACAAACACGGACTCTCACTGGGGTACAGCTCCCACACACACTGACTCACACTGGGATACAGTCCCACACACTGACTGTCACTGGGGTACAGCTCCCACACACATTGATACTCACTGGGGTACAGTCCCACACACACTGACACTCACTGGGGTACAGTTACACACACACTGACTCACACTGGGATACAGTCCCACACACTGACTCTCACTGGGGTACAGCTCCCACACACATTGATACTCACTGGGTACAGTCCCACACACACTGACACTCACTGGGGTACAGTTACACACACACTGACTCACACTGGGGTACAGTCCCACACACAGACTCTCACTGGGGTACACTCCCACACACACTGACTCTCTCTGGGGTACAGTTCCACACAGACTGACTCTCACTGGGGTACAGTCCCATACACACTGACCCTCACTGGGGTACACTCCCACACACACGGACTCTCACTGGGGTACACTCCCACACACACGGACTCTCACTGGGGTACAGCTCCCACACACACTGACTCTCACTGGGGTACAGTCCCACACACACTGACTCACACTGGGATACAGTCCCACACACTGACTCACACGGGGGTACAGTCCCACACACTGACTCACACTGGGGTACAGCTCCCACACACATTGACACTCATTGAGGTAAAGTCCCACACACACTGACACTCACTGGGGTACAGTTCCAAACACACTGACTCTCACTGGGGTACAGTCCCACACACACTGACTCACACGGGGGTACAGTCCCACACACACTGACTCACACGGGGGTACAGCTCCCACACACATTGATACTCACTGGGGTACAGTCCCACACACACTGACTCTCACTGGCGTACAGTCCCACACACAGACTCTCACTGGGGTACACTCCCACACACGCTGACTCTCACTGGGATACAGTCCCACACACTGACTCACACTGGGGTACAGCTCCCACACACATTGACACTCATTGAGGTACAGTCCCACACACACTGACACTCACTGGGGTACAGTTCCAAACACACTGACTCTCACTGGGGTACAGTCCCACACACACTGACTCACACGGGGGTACAGTCCCACAAACACAGACTCTCACTGAGGTACAGCTCCCACACACATTGACACTCATTGAGGTACAGTCCCACACACACTGACACTCACTGGGGTACACTGGCACACACACTGACTCTCACTGGGATACAGTCCCACACACACTGACTCACACGGGGTTACAGTCCCACACACACTGACTCTCACTGGGGTACAGTCCCACACACACTGACTCTCACTGGGATACACTCCCACACACACTGACTCTCACTGGGGTACAGTCCCACACACACTGACTCTCACTGGGGTACACTGGCACACACACTGACTCTCACTGGGGTACAGTCCCACACACACTGACGTTCACTGGGGTACACTGGCACACACACTGACTCTCACTGGGGAACAGTCCCACACACACTGGCTCTCACTGGGGTACAACTCCCACACACACTGACTCTCACTGGGATACACTCCCACACACACTGACCCTCACTGTGGAACAGTTCCACACACACTGACACTCACTGGGGAAGAGTACTGAGCTGATTTAACCTGTGGTTTGTATCAAATCTTGGATAAACTCTATTTTGCAGATGTGTTGACCAGCTCCTGTCCTGTTGCTGTTTCTGTCAGCCCTGTTCCCGCTCTCCGTGTTATTTAACGCAGACCGAGCTGCGTGCCTGTTCTGGAATGTGAGGTTTTGTCACAGAGACAGGAGACTGACTGTGAACACATCAGGGAAGGAGCTGACCATGGGGTTCCCGTCCCTGCAGTCTGAGGGGGCTCTGTTCACCGTAACTCTCTGCTCTCTGTCCCTTAACCACCTTCACCTCAACTCACTCACTGATCGTTTTCATAACAACAATGTGCATTTTGTAACCAGTTGTTTTGAAACATCTTCATGAAAAACATCAACTACGCAACCTCCATCCACCCTCTCAATGGGTTTCGAAACACTGTTAGGACATTGGAATAGCCAGTAGATACTCAGAACCAGCAGCCTGTGTATTCCAATGTCAGGACCAGGCGTATATTCAATATCTACGCAATTCTGTTGTGAAAATTCATGTGGCAATGAATGATATCAAATGATACAAATATTCTGGTTGGATTAACTCCAGGTTAAAAAGCCTAATGTCCTGTTGTCATCATAAACGCGAGTAATTCACTGAGTCTGAAACAAACCAACCGACATCTCACACAAAACACAGGGACTGCTGAAGAAACTCAGCAGGACTGGTAGCATTGTGGAGAGGGAAATCACATTTAATGTTTCCAGTCTGACCTGACTCCTCTTCAGTGCTGAGGGAGCACTACGCTGTCGGAGGGTCAGTGCAGAGGGAGCACTACACTGTCGGAGGGTCAGTGCTGAGGGAGTGCCGCACTGTTGGAGGGTCAGTGCTGAGGGAGTGCCACACTGTCAGAGGATCAGTACTGAGGGAGTGGGCACTGTCGGAGGGTCAGTGCTGAGGAAGTGCCGCACTGTCGGAGGGTTAGTGCTGAGGGAGTGCCGCACTGTCGGAGGGTCAGTGCTGAGGGAGTGCTGCACTGTCGGAGGGTCAGTGCTGAGGAAGTGCCGCACTGTCGGAGGGTCAGTGCTGAGGAAGTGCCGCACTGTCGGAGGGTCAGTGCTGAGGGAGTGCTGCACTGTCGGAGGGTCAGTGCTGAGGGAGTGCTGCACTGTCGGAGGGTTAGTGCTGAGGGAGTGCCGCACTGTCGGAGGGTCAGTGCTGAGGAAGTGCCGCACTGTCGGAGGGTTAGTGCTGAGGGAGTGCCGCACTGTCGGAGGGTCAGTGCTGAGGGAGTGCCGCACTGTCGGAGGGTCAGTGCTGAGGAAGTGCCGCACTGTCGGAGGGTCAGTGCTGAGGGAGTGCCGCACTGTCGGAGGGTCAGTGCTGACACACACACTCACACAGACAGACACACACACTCACACACACACACAAAGTCACACACACATATGCACACAGACACCAGAGAGGACTGCTCTGTTGCGATATGATGATGAGTTTAAAAAATCAGACTGAAATAAAGACCATGGGTCCGGAGGAATGAATTCAGAAGTTGGGTTGGATTCACCTCTCCCAGTTGCTTCTGATCCCCATTGACAAGGTCAAATTGTTGGTCGGTGGAGAATAATGGAAGATCTGCAGACTTACCTTTGGACTGAGATAGGAAACTATTTTACGAAAAGAGAATGATTTTAAGTTCTGTGTTAAGGTTTATCTTATAGAGAGAGAGAGAGAGAGCTGTTTCCTGCTACAAGCATTATTGACAACTCATATTGCAGGGCTGTGAAAACCAGAGTTCCAAACTCAGAGGCTGTTGCTAGGCAATGAACAGAACTAATCAAAGACTCCTCCAAATTGATTTGCCTTTCAATGTTGCAATAAAACTATGACATATCACTTCCTCAAACCCTCACTGCTCTCGTCTTTCAGTCTCTTGATGTTTTAGAAACAATATGTCAGTCTTGGACCCTTTCGTCTTCCCATATCCAAGAAACAGCCCAGTATATCGGTGACCCGGGGAGTATATCGGTGACCCAGGGAGTTGGTTAAGGTGCTGCAGCACGGGCTGGGGCTCCAGTTCACGTTTTCGGGGTTAAAGGCAGGCTGGGGTCAGCTGGCAAAGGCGTGGCACTGTCACCCGCGGCACATTTCCATTTCTTTCCTGGTTCTCTCTTCCTGGGACCAGGTCAACACGGAGGTGGGCAGGGTCCCTGAGCATGTACGATGGGGGAGAATCGAGGGGGGAGCCGGTCAATGACATCAGTTCCACTCCGATGGGGAGACAGCACATCCACATGGAGCTGTGACTGCTGCAGCATGGCCACTTCCTGATCACATCGATTCCTGACACACTCAGCACGGAAATCAAAGGGCGATTTGGCACTGTTGCTGTAGAATCACAGAATCTGGACAGTGTGGAAGCAGTCCATTCAGCCCATCTGGTCCATACTGACCCTCCAAAGAGCCTCCATTCATTCCTGATGAAGGGCTCTGGCCTGGAATGTTGATTCCCCTGCTCCTCGGATGCTGCCTGACCGGCTGCGCTTTTCCAGCACCACTCTGATCTAGACTCTGATCTCCAGCATCTGCAGTCCTCACTTTTGCCTCGAAAGAAGATCCCACCCCGACCCACCAGCCTACCCTCTCTCGGTAACCCTGCATCTCCAAGGGCTAACCCACATGGCCTAACCACACACGCAGACTGAGCTGAGCAGGCCTGGGGAATGTGCGCATGGTCAAGGAGGAGGGGGACACAGCTCCTGTAACCCCTTGAAGATGCCCGTGGATCCAGTGGATCAATGGATCGATTCGACACGAGGGGTTAAGGAGCAGGGAGACAGGTACAGGCACCTGCAATGTGTCTGAGGTCACCTTCCCCCATCCCTGAACCCGCATCTTCGTCCCATTGCGTTTTCCACACCCGGGTCAGGTCAGCAACAAGGAGACACCTCAGGGAACCCGTCAGTAAGAAACTGGTGAAGGCTCCAGGGTAACACACACACACACACACACACACACAGACACACACACACACAGACACACACATACACACACAGACACACACACAGACACACACACACACACGCACACACACAGACATACACACACACACATACACACGCACACACACAGACACACACACTGACACACACACACACACACACACACACGCACACACACAGACATACACACACAGACATACACACACACATACACACGCACACACACAGACATACACACGCACGCACACAGACACGCACACATACACACACACAGAGACACACACACACAGACACACACACACACACGCACATACACACACAGACATACACACACACACATACACACGCACACACACAGACACACACGCTGACACACACACACACACACGCACACACAGACATACACACACAGACATACACACACACATACACACGCACACACACAGACATACATACGCACGCACACAGAGACACACACAGACATACACACACACATACACACGCACACACACAGACATACATACGCACGCACACAGAGACGCACACATACACACGCACACACAGAGACACACACACGCACACACACAGACATACACACGCACACACACAGACACACACACACAGACATACGCACACACGCACACACACAGACATGCACACACACGCACACACACGCACACACAGACATACACGCACAGACACACACACAGACACACACACAAACACAGACATACACATACACAGACACACAGACACACACACAGACACATACATACAGACACACACACACACAGACACATACACAGACATACACACACACAGACACATACACAGACATACGCACACACACACGCACACACAGACATACACACACAGACACACACACACAGACACACACAGACACACACAGACATACACACACAGACACCGACATACACACACACAGACACACAGACACACACACAGACACATACATACAGACACACACACACAGACACATACACAGACATACACACACACAGACACATACACAGACATACACACGCACAGACATACACACGCACACACACTGACACACACACAGACACAGACACACACGCGCACACAGACATACACACACAGACATACACACACACATACACACGCACACACACAGACATACACACGAACACACACAGACACACACACATACACACGCACACACACAGAACACACACACACGCACGCACACAGACATACACACACAGACATACCCACACACAGACACATACACAGACATACACACGCACACACACAGACACACACACACAGACACGCGCACACGCACACACACACAGACATACACACACACGCACACACAGACATACACACACAGACACACACAGACACACAGACACAGACATACACACACAGACACACACACAGACACCGACATACACACACACAGACACACAGACACACACACAGACACATACATACAGACACACACAGACACATACACAGACATACACACACAGACACACACACACAGACATACACAGACACACACACAGACACACACACAGATACATACATACAGACAGACAGACACACAGACACATACACAGTCACACACACAGACACACACACATACAGACACAGACACACACACACAGACACAGATACACACAGATACACACACAGACAGACACACACACACGCACACACACATACGCAGACACACAGAAACACACGCAGACACAGACACAGATACACACTGACAGACACACACAGATATACACACACTGACATACACACAGACACACACACAGTCACACACACATACAGACAGACACACACAGACACAGACACACACACACAGACACAGATACACACACACAGACACACATACAGACACAGACACACACACGCACACGCACGCACACACACATACGCAGACACACAGAAACACACGCAGACACAGACACACAGATACACACAGACAGACACACACACACAGATATACACACACTGACATACACACAGACACACACACAGAAAGACACACACACAGACATATACACACAGATACACACGCAGACACAGACACACAGACACACATACAGACACACACAAACAGACACATACACACAGACACACAGCACACACAGAAACACTAACACACAGACACACACAGACACACTCACACACACAGACACAAACACAGACACACACACACAAACACTTACACACAGACACAACTCACACACACATTACAGACATAGACACACACAGAGACACATAGACACACACAGACACATATGCAGACAGACACGCAGACAGACACACATGTGGACTCAGACTCACAGACACACATACAGACACACAAACACAGACATATACACACAGAAACACACACACACACACACACACACAGAAACTCACACACACACAGGCACACACAGACACACGCACAGACACAGACACTCACAGACACATACACAGACACACACAAACACACACACAGACAGGCACACACACAGACACACACACAGACACACATGCCGACACAAACACACACAGACACAGACACACTCACACACAAAGACACACACACACAGACACAAACACTCACACAAACACAAACACTCACACACAGACAAACACACACACACACACAGACACATGCACACAGACACAAAGATACACAGACACAAACACAGACACAGACACGCACACAGATACACACACTGACACACACAGACATTCACACACACACACTCACACACCACACAGACACACACCCGGACAGACAGACGGACAGGGTGAATTACCTGTAGCTGCAGTATAAGGGATGTGAGTGAGACAGGAGGCTGTTTACCTGCATCCGGGTGACGTAGATGGGTTTGTTCATGATGATCCAGGTCACCGTTTCATGGCAGGGAGGGACGGTCATCGAGCCCTCGTACGTGATAAAGCTGGGGGTCTCGGGATACACACCCTCCAGGTTTAAACCCTGCAGTAAATACGCATCATCTACAAACCAAACAGAGAGTGCGGTCACAACCCGAGATACACCGAGTCAGAGTTACACGGGGTCAGAGTAACACGGAGTCGGAGTAACACGGGGTCAATGTTACATGGAGTCAGTGTTACATGGAGTCAGAGTTACACGGAATCAGAGTTACACGGAGTCGGAGTTACACGGAGTCGGAGTTACACGGAGTCGGAGTTACACGGAGTCAGTGTTACACGGAGTCGGAGTTACACGGAGTCGGAGTTACACGGAGTCAGAGTTACACGGAGTCGGAGTTACACGGAGTCAGTGTTACACGGAGTCGGAGTTACACGGAATCGGAGTTACACGGAGTCAGAGTTACACGGAGTCGGAGTTACACGGAATCGGAGTTACACGGAGTCGGAGTTACACGGAGTCAGAGTTACACGGAGTCGGAGTTACACGGACTCGGAGTTACACGGAGTCGGAGTCACACGGAGTCAGAGTTACACGGAGTCGGAGTTACACGGAGTCGGAGCTACACGGAGTCAGAGTTACACGGAGTCAGAGTTACACGGAATCGGAGTTACACGGAGTCGGAGTCACACGGAGTCGGAGTTACACGGAGTCAGAGTTACACGGAGTCGGAGTTACACGGAGTCAGTGTTACACGGAGTCGGAGTCACACGGAGTCAGAGTTACACGGAGTCGGAGTTACACGGAGTCAGTGTTACACGGAGTCAGAGTTACACGGAGTCAGAGTTACACGGAGTCGGAGTTACACGGAGTCGGAGTTACACGGAGTCAGTGTTACACGGAGTCGGAGTTACACGGAGTCGGTGTTACACGGAGTCGGAGTTACACGGAGTCAGTGTTACACGGAGTCGGAGTTACACGGAGTCAGTGTTACACGGAGTCGGTGTTACACGGAGTCGGAGTTACACGGAGTCGGAGTTACACGGAGTCAGTGTTACACGGAGTCGGAGTAAATCGGAGTCGGAGTTACACGGAGTCGGAGTTACACGGAGTCGGTGTTACACGGAGTCAGTGTTACACAGAGTCGGAGTTACACGGAGTCGGAGTTACACGGAGTCGGAGTTACACGGAGTCAGTGTTACACGGAGTCAGTGTTACACAGAGTCGGAGTTACACGGAGTCGGAGTTACACGGAGTCGGATTTACACGGAGTCCGTGTTACACGGAGCGTTACGGTCAGTCTGTGAGCTAAACTATTCCAAACCCACCCTCACAAAGTATCAGCTGAAGCCCTTTCGCTGCGGTGGGATAATTCCTGTCATCGTTTGTGGAATAAATTGTTCACTCGGCTCCTGTTGTCACTGCGTTGGATGAGGACGTTCACATTATGTCTATCGTCACGTGAAGCCAAGCCCAGGGCCCCAGCAGGATTCGGAAACGTTTCCACTCTCACCCCTCCCAGCAGCACCTTCACTCCCACCCGGGAGGGCCCACCGCGGAACGGGACGGACGTTCCAAACTGGGGCTGACACCCCTCCAAGTCAGCACTCTGACTGGGGGGATATCGGAGAGAGAGTGAGGCAACACGGGGCGGTGGGTTACTCCCCCTGAAGGAGTGAGTGGGTCTGGGCTTGGGGGGGTGAGGGGGGGGGGGGGGGCGTCACCAACATTCGGCTGGGGCAAGGAATAATCTCCAAACCAGAGTGAGGGAACCGACGATTTTCCACCAGCAACTGGTCAGGAAGTCAGTCTGTAGAATGAAGGAGGAAGGGAGTGAGAGAGGGAGTGAGTGAGGAAGGGAGTGAGTGAGAGAGGGAGTGAGGAAGGAGTGAGTGAGAGAGGGAGTGAGTCACAGAGTGAGGGAGGGAGTGGGTGAGAGAGGGAGTGAGTGAGGAAGGAGTGAGTGAGAGAGGGAGTGAGTCACAGAGTGAGGGAGGGAGTGGGTGAGAGAGGGAGTGAGTGAGGAAGGAGTGAGTGAGAGAGGGAGTGAGTCACAGAGTGAGGGAGGGAGTGGGTGGTTTAATCAGTGATGATTTCCAGCTCCAGGCACACACTCTCTTTCTCACACACACACACACACACACACACACTCTCTCACTCTCTCTCACACACACACTCTCTCACTCTCTCTCACACACACTCTCTCACTCTCTCTCACACACACACTCTCTCACTCTCTCTCACACACACACTCTCTCTCATACTTACACACTCTCTCTCACACACACATACACACACACGCACACTCTCTCACACACTCTCTCCTACACACACACACACTATCTCTCTCATACACATACTCTCTCACACACACACTCTCTCTCTCACACACACACACACACTCTCTCTCACATACACACACTCTCTCTCTCACACACACTCTGTCTCTCACACTCTCTCTCACACACACACACACACTCTCTCTCTCACACACACACACACACACTCTCTCTCTCTCACACACACACACGCACACTCTCTCACACACTCTCTCCTACACACACACACTATCTCTCTCACACACACACTCTCTCACTCTCTCTCTCACACACACTCTCTCTCTCATGCACACACACACTGTCACTCTCTCTCACACACACACACACACACTCTCACTCTCTCACACGCACACTCTCTCTTTCTCACACACTCTCTCTCACACACATACACTCTCTCTCACACACACATTCTCTCTCCCACACTCTCTCTCTCTCTCTCTCTCTCTGTGCCCAGGTTTGTGTTGCTGTGGGACATGGGGCAGGAGAGCCAGCTGAGGGGGAGGGGAGGTCAGAGGGCGCTGAGGGAAGATGGCAGTGAACAGCGAGTGAGAGCAAATCACAGAATTACATACGAGGAGGCCATTTGGCCCATCGTGCCTACACCAAGCACCATGACTCCCTGCTGATCTCCTCCCCTTGTCTCCATTATTTCCCCGCACACCATTTCCATCCAGATTGTTAGCTAGGCCCCAGGCCCTGCCCAGGCCGGACATTCCCAGGCCGGATATTCCCAGGCCGGACATTCCCAGGCCCAGGCCCCTCGCTGAGTGGGAGCCTAGTTATACTCTCCCATCTGTCTCACACTTACTTCATTGTGTTGGAATCAGTCAGCTGACTGGGGATGGGTGTGGGAAATGGAGGAGAGAGAATGGGAAGACGGTACAACTTTGCATTTATCTAGCACCTAGAACCATGTAAAATATCCCAAGGAGCAATAGAATGCGACACAGATCCGCGTAAGGCGATATTAGGACGGGTAACTAATATGCTTTTGGAGGTGTCTGAGGGAGATAAAGGTTTAGAATCCCTACAGGGTGGGAGGCGGCCATTCAGCCCACATCAACACTCCGAAGAGCAGCCCATCCACACCCCATCCCTGTATTTCCCAAGGCTAATCCAACTCACCTGTGCACTATCGGCAATTTCCCACAGCCAATCCACTCTGACCCACACATCTTTGTGACTGTGAGAGGGAACTGGAGCACCCGGAGGAAACCCAGACAGACACGGGGAGAACGTGCAAACTCCTCACAGACAGGCACCTGAGGCTGGATTCGAACCTGGGTCCCTGGCGCCGGGAGGCAGTAGTGCTAACCACTGAGCCACACAGGCTAGGGAGGGAGTTTGAGAGTTCAAGGCCCAGGCTTTGGGATTAGAATGTAAGGGGATTTGGAGGGGTTTGCAAAATTGGAGGAGCACTGAGACCACCATGATGGGGTGCTGGGGGGGAGGGGGGAGAATCTGGGGGATGTCACAGGGGGTAGAGAGGGACAGGAAGGCTGGTGGGAGGGCTGGAACACAAGGGCAGAGGAGTTCAACTGAAGGCCTGACTGAACTGGGATCTCCCAGGGCCCAGTGAACCAAGTCAGGGCAGGGGGTGGGATGGGGGACCGGGAGGGGAGAAGGAGGGTACAGTACGGGGGCCAGGGTGGGAGAGGATTCACAGGGGGTCAGGCATTTCCCAGATTGCCACCTGCTCATCCCGGCACGATATCCCATCCAGGGAATTACAGGCAGCAGCTGCCCCCTCATGGTTCTGAGAGTCTTCTGTTATCAATAACTATTCAGATTCACTCTCAGTCAAACTCCCCACTCTCCACCCCCCACCCCTCAGCCCAGACACCCTCAGCCCAGATACCCCTCAGAGGGGGTTTCAGGGAGCGCTACATATAGCAGGTGGGCAGAGGAAGATTCCAATAGGTTACAGGGAGTAACAACGACAGCTACAAAGGTAATCGACTTGACAGTGAGTGTCTCTGAGGTACGTTCTCAGAGTCGATAAAGAAAGAGACAGTAACAATACAGGAATGAGAATACAACAGGCAGACACAGGACAGTGCAGCCACTCTCGTGCTGTTCCCACACAGGACTGCACCACAGCGGGAGGCCATTTCTTCAACACGGGATGTTTCAAGGTACCGGACTCCGCGTCAATACAATACGGTCTATGTAACTATGTCCCTGTGTACCTATCTCTCTGTGTATCTATGTCCCCGTGTACCTATCTCTCTGTGTATCTATGTCCCTGTGTATCTATCTGTATATGTATCTATGTCGCTGTGTACCTATCTCTCTGTGTACCTATGTCCCCGTGTACCTATCTCTCTGTGTATCTATGTCGCTGTGTACCTATCTCTCTGTGTATCTATGTCACTATGTAGGTATCTATCTATCTGTCTGTGTACCTATGTCGCTGTGTATCTATGTACCTGTGTACCTGTCTATCTATGTACCTATGTCCCTGTGTACCTATCTCTCTGTGTGTCTATGTCCCTGTGTATCTATCTGTATATGTATCTATGTCCCTGTGTACCTATCTCTCTGTGTACCTATGTCCCCGTGTACCTATTTCTCTGTGTATCTATGTCGCTGTGTATCTATCTGTATATGTATCTATGTCCCTGTGTACCTATCTGTCTGTGTCTCCATGTCCCCGTGTACCTATCTCTCTGTGTATCTATGTCCCTGTGTATCTATCTGTATATGTATCTATGTCCCTGTGTACCTATCTCTCTGTGTACCTATGTCCCCGTGTACCTATTTCTCTGTGTATCTATGTCGCTGTGTACCTATCTCTCTGTGTATCTATGTCACTATGTAGGTATCTATCTATCTGTCTGTGTACCTATGTCGCTGTGTATCTATGTACCTGTGTACCTGTCTATCTATGTACCTATGTCCCTGTGTACCTATCTCTCTGTGTATCTATGTCCCTGTGTATCTATCTGTATATGTATCTATGTCCCTGTGTACCTATCTCTCTGTGTACCTATGTCCCCGTGTACCTATCTCTCTGTGTATCTATGTCGCTGTGTACCTATCTCTCTGTGTATCTATGTCACTATGTAGGTATCTATCTATCTGTCTGTGTACCTATGTCGCTGTGTATCTATGTACCTGTGTACCTGTCTATCTATGTATCCATGTCCCTGTGTACCTATCCCTCTGTGTATCTATGTCCCTGTGTACCTATCTGTCTGTGTCTCCATGTCCCCGTGTACCTATCTCTCTGTGTATCTATGTCCCTGTGTATCTATCTGTCTGTGTCTCCATGTCCCTGTGTACCTATCTCTCTGTGTATCTATGTCCCTGTGTACCTATCTGTCTGTGTCTCCATGTCCCTGTGTACCTATCCCTCTGTGTATCTATGTCCCTGTGTATCTATCTGTCTGTGTCTCCATGTCCCTGTGTACCTATCCCTCTGTGTATCTATGTCCCTGTGTACCTATCCCTCTGTGTATCTATGTCCCTGTGTACCTATCTCTCTGTGTATCTATCTCTCTGAGCATCTGCCTATTTATCTCCCTGACTGTGTGTGTGTAGGTCTGTCTGTCTGTATATATGCCATCTGTCCGTGCATCATGTCTCTGTGGTTGTCTGTCTATCCGTCCGTGTATCTGTCTGTCTGTGTGTCCATCTGTCCCACTGTCTGTCTGTCTGTCGGCCTCCCGTGTGCAGGTTTTCCCCTCCTTCCTGTGTGTTGTTGTGAATGATTGTGGTTGTGTTACAGTCTGACAGTGAGTGCTGTCCCTGCGCTGACACTCTGGTCTTGCTGACATCACATGGAATCATAGAAATTAACAGGAAAGAAAGAGGCCGTTCAACCCACTGTGTCTGTACTGACTCCCGAATGTGCTACCCAGCTCGTCCCATTCTGCATTCCTATATCGCTAACCCTTTAATGTTATCCTTTCAAATCTCTCTCCAACTCTCTTTTGGAATCCTCCTCCTCCCCCACTCCCCCAGGCAACACATTCCAAATCCGAACACTTCCCTGGGTCATGACATTTCTCCCCACCTCACTCCGACCTCTCTTGCTGACAATCCTGAAATTGTGACCTCTAGTTACTAATGTGCCACCTGCAACTTCAGTTCAGTTTGTGATCAGAGGCTGTTGCTAGTTTAGTGATTGACCTACTTTTATATGTGATCCTGGTGATGGTGTCCCTGTTCAACATTCGGTTCAGGAATGGGTTTGCCGTGTCAGAAACCTGCAAAAATCAACACAATGCATTACATCCCGGGAACGGGAATGGGGACAGGAATGGGCATGGGGACGGGTCGGGAACAGGAATGGAGACAAGGATGGGAATGGGGATGGGGATGGGAATGGGGACGGGAATGGGGATGGGGACGGGGACGGGGGTGGGAATGGGGACGGGAATGGGGATTGAGATGGGGATGGGGACGGGGACGGGGGTGGGAATGGGGACGGGAATGGGGATTGAGATGGGGATGGGGACGGGGACGGGGGTGGGGGTGGGGTTGGGGGTGGGGGTGGGGTTGGAGACTGAGGGCGCGGCGTCTCTGCCCCCAGTGATGTCACCGTGGGACATACCTTCTCAAATTCCCCATCACTGCACAGGACACAGTGACCCCCAGACGCAGTGACCCCCAGACGCAGTGACCCCCAGACGGAGTGACTCCCAGACACAGTGACCCCCAGACGGAGTGACTCCCAGACACAGTGACCCCCAGACGGAGTGACCCCCAGACGCAGTGTCCCCGAGACACAGTGGCCCCCAGACACAATGACCCCCAGACGCAGTGACCCCCAGATGCAGTGACCCCCAGACGGAGTGACCCCCAGACGGAGTGACCCCCAGACACAATGACCCCCAGATGCAGTGACCCCCAGATGCAGTGACCCCCAGACGGAGTGACCCCCAGACGCAGTGATCCCCAGACACAATGACCCCCAGACGCAGTGACCCCCAGATGCAGTGACCCCCAGACGGAGTGACCCCCAGACGCAGTGACCCCCAGACGCAATGACCCCCAGATGCAGTGACCCCCAGATGCAGTGACCCTCAGACACAATGACCCCCAGACACAATGACCCCCAGACGCAGTGACCCCCAGATACAGTGACCCCCAGACGCAGTGACCCCCAGACGCAGTGACCCACAGACACAATGACCCCCAGACGCAGTGACCCCCAGATGCAGTGACCCCCAGATGCAGTGACCCCCAGACACAATGACCCCCAGACAGAGTGACACCCAGACGCAGTGACCCCCAGATGGAGTGACCCCCAGACACAATGACCCCCAGATGGAGTGACCCCCAGACACAGTGTCCCCCAGACACAGTGACCCCCAGACGGAGTGACCCCCAGACACAGTGACCCCCAGACACAGTGTCCCTGAGACACAGTGACCCCCAGACGCAGTGACCCCCAGACGCAATGACCCCCAGACAGAGTGACCCCCAGACAGAGTGTCTGCGTGACCCTGACAGCACTGTGTGACCCAGTGAGTAACTCACTTTGATAAATATGGAGACCACCACCAGCCCATTTGGGCTTTTGGCAGCCTCTGTGACGTTTGTGTAGAGCTCATGGTTGTAGTGTATTAACTGCACCTGAAAGACAAGACAGCAAAGGGAATTCACACGTTACTCCAATCTGCCGGTGAGCTTCCCTGCGTTACATTCCCCCGATGGTCCACCCTGCTGCTGGCAGGGACTAATGAGATACCTGGGAGTCCTTTTCACGAGGAGTGTGGGGGGTGAGACTGGATAAGACAAAACACACATTTATTGACCATCCCCAGCCCCTTCAACATCCAGCCCCTGCACCACTGACGCTCCGAAGCAACAATGTCTACTATCCACATAATTCACCAAAGACCCTCAGGCAGCACCTTCCAAACCCACCACCACTTCCATCCAGAAGGACAAGGGGCAGCAGACACATGGGAAGACCACCCCCTGCAGGTTCCCCTCTCAGCCCCTCACCATCCTGACTTGGAAACATATCGCCATTCCTTCACTGTCGCTGGATAGGAATCCTGGAATTCCCTCCCTCAGGGGCGTTGTGGGTCAACCCACAGCACATGGACTGCAGCGGGTCAAGAAGGCAGCTCACCCCCACCCTCTCAAGGGGGCGGGGGGGCAACTAGGGACGGATGGGAACGACTGGGCCTGGCCAGCGTATGAATGGTATTTTTTGCAGAAGGCACGTTCCAGTACAGGGAGGAGCGTTCCCTCAGCTTGAAGTGTGCCAGCCCCCACTGAGTGATAGCTGTCTTCCCCCAACGTCACTCCTGGTCTGAGCCATCTTCAGGCAACCAGAACATTGGGACCACTCGGAAAGTACCGGAAGGAAGGGCCCTGAAGGGTTTGTACCTGGGGCTGTGATGAGTTCCTTGTGGCACTGACCGCAGGAAGAAGGATTGTTGAAACGTTGCCCTGGCAACCATGGTTAGGGTGGCGAGTTACCTGATGTGTTGTTAATGCTGGGCAAGGTGTGGGAGGAGGAGGGGGGTGTCACCAGGCCGCAGTTACTGCCAACTCCCACCCACTCAGTCTACCTTTGTCAGAGCTGAAAATGTGTTGCTGGAAAAGCGCAGCAGGTCGGGCAGCATCCAAGGAACAGGAAATTCGACGTTTCGGGCCAGAGCCCTTCATCAGGAATGAGGAGAGGGTGCCAGGCAGGCTAAGATAAAAGGTAGGGAGGAGGGACTTGGGGGAGGGGCGATGGAGATGTGATAGGTGGAAGGAGGTCAAGGTGAGGGTGATAGGCCGGAGTGGGGTGGGGGCGGAGAGGTCAGGATAGGCCGGAGTGGGGTGTCACATCTCCATCGCCCCTCCCCCAAGTCCCTCCTCCCTACCTTTTATCTTAGCCTGCATGGCACCCTCTCCTCATTCCTGATGAAGGGCTTATGCCCGAAACGTCGAATTTCCTGTTCCTTGGATGCTGCCTGGCCTGCTGCGCTTTAACCAGCAACACATTTTCAACTGTGATCTCCAGCATCTGCAGACCTCACTTTTTACCCTACCTTGGTCAGACCCTGCTCGGTCTATTACCCCTGTTGCATGTTGCTGCGGTGGTTTCGATTCCCCACCTTTGACGACAGATACAGCAGAGGGAGCTGGGCCTAACCATTTCCTGTTGCTCTCCTGCAGTGTGAAGGTACTGGGTATTATATCCCCCAATGGCCAGGGGGGTCTCTGACCCGGGGCAGTGCTGCCCTCTGAGGGTCAGTCCCACAGCAGCACTTCATCTCCTATACAGACTCCTCCAACCTTACTGCACAGAATGAGGCCACTCAGCCAAAAGGGCCTGTGATAGCCCTGCGAAGGAGCTAGCCAATCAGTCTTCTCCCAGCTCCCTCCTGTCCGTTTGTCCCTGAGAATCCTTTTGTATCCTTTCCAGATTCAGAACAGAGTGTGGGGGTGGGGTGTTTTGGGAGCTATGGGGAGGATGTGAGGGGATGGGGAGTGCCTGAGGGAGTGCACTAACAGGCAGCTGCTGTAGTGTAATGTGGCAGAGTATTCCAGGGAGAGATTAGATTACTGACAGTGCGGAAACAGGCCCTTCGGCCCAACAAGTCCACACCGACCCGCCAAAGCACAACCCACCCATACCCCTACATTTACCCCTTACCTAACACTACGGGCAATTTAGCATGGCCAATTCACCTGACCCGCACATCTTTGGACTGTGGGAGGAAACCGGAGCACCCGGAGGAAACCCACGCAGACACGGGGAGAACGTGCAAACTCCACACAGTCAGTCGCCTGAGTCAGGAATTGAACCCGGGTCTCAGACGCTGAGGGACAGCAGTGCTAACCACCGTGCCGCCCACAAAACATTACATAGGTCTCTGGATTAACAGTCCAGTGATAATACCACTAGGCCATTGACTTCATAATGGGTGTACAAAGGGACTGGGCGCTTGGAGGGGGGGTGGTCTTTTACATACCAGGCAAGAACAGTTAATGGCAGGCTGCTGTTGGGAAGGCCAGTGTATTCCAGGCTTCATTTCAGGAGGATCGGAGGTTGGAAATTGGAATGTCTTACTGCAAAAATACAGGATCTTGGTGAGAGCACGCCCAGAGTACTCTTGGTCAGAGAGGATGCACTGGGTGTTGAGGAAATGCAGCAGGGGGTCACTATCCTGGTACAGGGCGTGACGGTACTTTATGAGGTGTGTTTTGTCCTGGTTTTTTTTTGAAGAGAGGTTCTAAGGCAGAGACGTTGAGCAGTCCACCAGACCCACTGGAGGGAACAGCTTCAGGAGCCCTGGGGTTGTTTTTTTTTAAAAGTTGAAACAATCAAAGCAGCCCGACTGGGTGTGACCAGCTCTCACAGACCAGGATTTCGGGGTTTCAGTGGGTTTTTTTTAAGCTTTTAGGTTCGGCAAATGCTGTTGTGGGTTTGGAGAGAGTGTTTACTGAGAGAATGTTCCTGCTTCTGAGGGAATCTGACTGAAAATGAAAGGCCTCCTTTGAGATGGGGAGAACGTTTTCCCTCACGGAGGGCTGTGAGTCTTCGGAACTCGCTATCCCAGGGATCCGTTGGGAAGATCGAATCAACACTGAAGTAGACTTTTTGTCAGCCAGGAGGACAGAGGCATGGTGGGGGGTCAGACAACAGCAGTGGCTTCGAGGAGTACCCATCTTCCTGAATAGCAGAGTAGGGTTCGAGGGGCTGAATGGCCTACTCCTGCTCTGAACTCCTGTGTTTCTGCGTGTTTTTGACATGCCCTACGGACAACAGAAGGAAGCTGCAGGTTTTTAACACAATCAGGAACTCTTCAGGTCAAAGGGTTTGTGACAATTATTCTGGTTATTTTTCTATAAATATTTGTTTTGTTTCCCTATTATTCGTCCCGTGAGCACGTCTTCCCAATGGGAAGGGAGATGACCTTTCCAAAATAAGCCTCTTGCAGTTCGATTCATTTTTGTCTGAAAGCCAGCTGAAAGGCAGCAGACATGTCAGGACTGGGCAGCGAAAAGTCTCTTCAGAGCTTTGTCAGGGAGCTCTGAGGCAGCAGCTACTCACAAAACTCCATTGTGCTGGGTCTTGTTTCTAAAGGTCCCCTGAAAAATTAATGAGTCTCTTTGCGAAAGAGCGTAGAGAGAGGTAGTTACCTCATTAGTCACTGCTCTTATGAAGGCCGGAACCTTTTAACTCTGCGGGGGTGAATGAACAGAGGCTGCCAGTAATCTCCGACACTGTCGGGAGGCTTCCTAGGTGTTTCTGTGAAGGCAATGGGAGGGGGAGGAGTGTGTGAACGGCTGAAGGAGTTGGGGGAGGATTGTTGTGGCAAAGACTGGCAAAGGTTTTAAAAGCTGTTGTCAGCTTCCAGGAGATCAGATCCCTCAGGGAGCACAGGGAGAGATCAGATCCCTCAGGGAGCACAGGGAGAGATCAGATCCCTCAGGGAGCACGGAGGGAGATCAGATCCCTCAGGGAGCACAGGGAGAGATCAGATCCCTCAGGGAGCACAGGGGGAGATCAGATCCCTCAGGGAGCACAGGGAGAGATCAGATCCCTCAGGGAGCACAGGGGGAGATCAGATCCCTCAGGGAGCACAGGGGGAGATCAGATCCCTCAGGGAGCACAGGGGGAGATCAGATCCCTCAGGGAGCACAGGGAGAGATCAGATCCCTCAGGGAGCACTGGGAGAGATCAGATCCCTCAGGGAGCACGGGGAGAGATCAGATCCCTCAGGGAGCACGGGGAGAGATCAGATCCCTCAGGGAGCACAGGGAGAGATCAGATCCCTCAGGGAGCACGGAGGGAGATCAGATCCCTCAGGGAGCACAGGGAGAGATCAGATCCCTCAGGGAGCACGGGGTGGGGGAATCAGATCCCTCCGCCCCGCCCTCACACACCACCCTCACATCCCTCCCTCACACCTCTCCCTCTGTCTCTCCCTCACACCCCTCCCTCCACCCCTCCCTCACACACCTCCCTCTGTCTCTCCCTCACACCCCTCCCTCCACCCCTCCCTCACACACCTCCAGGGGCAATCAAAAACCAATATACTGAAGCAAGTTGCCGTCCACATCCATCCTGATCTGCTCCACCTCTGAATGACCACCGATGGTCCCTCAGATAACAGACAGCTGTCCGAGCTCCCACTGCGGCACTGTCAGTCACTGGATGTAAAGATACATCTCCATCAACCTGACACTTTAGAGACAACCTTTTTGTCAGTTCAAACATAACGTTGGCGCTGCAGCTAAACACCCTCAGGAAGGAAAATGTCTCTTGTTGACCCCAGTTACACATTGCCTCAGTAAAGCAGGAGTGTTACTGTGGGAAGTATTAACCTTTTCAGGTAGAGTTGCAAAGGTGTCTATCTCCAGAGGGAGGGGATTCCTTGTGACTTTCCCTCTGTCACCTCCGCCTCCACCCCAGGGCCTATTAATTCCTCATTCACTCTGTCGGGAAAACTCCAATACTGCGGACACTAGGGATCTGAAAGCAAAGCTGAAGGAGCTGGACTGACTCAGTAGGCCGAGGAGAAAGTGAGGTCTGCAGATGCGGGAGATCAGAGTCGAGAGTGTGTTGCTGGAAAAGCACAGCAGGTCAGGCAGCATCCGAGGAGCAGGACAATCGACGTTTCGGACAAAAGCCCTTCATCAGGCACAGTAGGCCTCTATTACGGCACAGGAACTCCCTGGTAGTTAGGCTCCAGCCTGACAACTGGGCCCAGTGTCTGCTCCCACAACCCAGGGAAAGGCCTTGGTGAGGGGCCAGAGGGATATTTACCGGAATGGTTCCAGGGAATAGCGGAATGAGGGGATTTGTGGAGAGACTGGAGGAGCTGGGATTGGCCCCCACCCTGATCCGAGTGGTTGAAACTGTTGAGAATTCTCGGGGAGAAGGGAGTATCGTTGCTGAGGACGTGCGGCTGAGATCACTGGGAAATGAAACAAGCCCAAGGCCAGGACAGCGGGGAAGGGGAGGCTCCATTCCAATGCAGTGAGCTACTGGGATCCAGGATGTGGGATCTGCAGATCCCACAGGAAACATCCAATGGGAACTGGGGGGAGAGTTGAACAGGCAAAATTTACAGGGCTTTGTAAAAAGAGTGAGATTGGGATCATTCAAAGATCTCGAAGAGTGACAATGAGCTGAACAGCCTCCTCCTGTGATGGGGCATTCTACAATGTTGGATAAAGAGGGAGGGGCATGAAGGAGGTATCCCTGAGGGGGGGGGGGGGGGCAGGAGGGAGGTGCCCTCATTATTTTATAAACCTCTATAAGGTCACCTCTCAGCCTCCTACCCTCCAGGGACTGAAGTCCCAGCCTATTCAGCCTTTCTTGATAACTCCTACCCTCCACTCCCAAGGGCTGCAGATGGTGGAAACCAGAGTCTAGGTTAGTGCAGTGCTGGAAGAGCACAGCAGTTCAGGCAGCATCCGAGAAGCAGGAAAATCGACGTTTCGGGCAAAAGCCCTTCATCAGGAATAAAGGCAGTGAGCCTGAAGCGTGGAGAGAGTAGCATAGAGTACAATGGGTGAGTGGGGGAGGGGATGAAGGTGATAGGTCAGGGAGGAGGGTGGAGTGGATAGGTGGAAAAGGAGCTAGGCAGGTAGGACAGGTCATGGGGACAGTGCTGAGCCGGAAGTTTGGAACTAGGGTGAGGTGGGGGAAGGGGAAATGAGGAAGCTGTTGAAGTCCACATTGATGCCCTGGGGTTGAAGTGTTCCGAGGCGGAAGATGAGGAGTTCCTCCACTCCCAGCAACATCCTGCAACATCTCTCCTGAACCCTCTCCCACTTTAATAACATCCTTCCCATCTCAGAGCGATCAGAACTGGACACAGTACCCTGCTCGAGGTCTCACCGAGGTCCTGCACAACCTCAACGTGACCTCTTAACCTTTTCTCCAAATCACATTTCTAAAATCTTCTTTGATTTTTTTTACCCAGTCAGCAACATTACTCCCATCTCCACTGTCCCAAATCCACCCACCGAATGATCTACCAAGGGGCTTGCATCGGGTCAAAGGGCTGAATGGCCTTGTGTGCTGAATTGCTTTGGGCTCGATGTAGCTCAGTGTTGGATTCTGTGGGCAGTTTATCTGATTGGAGGCACCACGTGGATACAGTGCTGCAGATCAGAGAGGGACCCGCCACTGGGAGGGAGCCCCCTCCCTCAGAGGGGAAGGGCAGAGTGGGTTTAAATCAGGGTGGGTTTAAATCAGGCTTCTGTTTGTCACAGGCCTGAGGCTGCTCCTTTCACCGGCTCAATCACTGGCCAACTCAAAACCCGATCCGACCCTCACTGCAATCATCTCCACCTCCAATCCCTCTGACACTGCCTTCAACTGGCACCTGGCTCATCCCATCAGAGATGCTGGAGATCAGAGTCGTGAGTGTGGTGCTGGAAAAGCACAGCAGGTCAGGCAGCATCCGAGGAGCAGGAGAATCGATGTTTTGGGGTGGATCCCTTCATTGGGAATGAGGCCGGGAGACTTGGTGATGGAGGGACAAATGGGAGGGGAGGGGGCTGGGGGAAGGGAGCTGGGAGAGCAATGGGTGGATGGAGGTGGGGGTAAAGGTGATAGGTCAGACCGGAGGGTGGAGCGGAGAAGTGGGAAGGGAGATTGACAGGTAGGACAGGTCGGGGAGTCCAGAACTAGAGGGCACAGGTTTAGGGTGAGAAGGGAACGATATAAAAGAGACCTAAGGGGCAACATTTTCACGCAGAGGGTGGTACGTGTATGGAATGAGCTGCCAGAGGATGTGGTGGAGGTTGGTACAATTACAACATTTAAGAGGCATTTGGATGGGTATATGAATAGGAAGGGTTTGGAGGGATATGGGCCGGGTGCTGGCAGGTGGGACTAGATTGGGTTGGGATATCTGGTCGGCATGGACGGGTTGGGCCGAAGGGTCTGTTTCCATGCTGTACATCTCTATGACTGTCGGACAGGTTATGAGGATGGTGCTGAGCTGGAAGGTTGGAACTGGAGTAAGGTGGGGGGAGGGGTAATGAGGAAAGTGGTGAAGTCCACATTGATGCCCTGGGGTTGGAGTGTTCCGAGGCGGAAGATGAGGCGTTCTCCCTCCAGGAGTCGGGTGGGGAGGGAGTGATGGTGGAAGACGCCCAGACAAGGTACAGACTCTTCTTTTGTGACCTCAGGATACTCCAGCTCAGGAGGACTTTCTGGAAGTGAAGCAAATGTAGGAGAAGGCACAGCAAGAGGCCACGGTCAGCACTGGGCCAATGAACACATACTCTGGGGCGCTGTGTGAGGGTTACACCGGAGCAGGGACACATCTGAGACCTCTCCATCTCTCCCTCAAATAATCACAGACAGATTAATAAAGTTTACGTGAGACGGGGGAGAGGTCTCAGCACAAACTCGCTTTAAACATAAATCAACTCATACAGTGCAGTGTTCCCTCAGCACTGACCCTCTGACAGTGCGGCACCTCCTCAGTACTGACCCTCTGACAGTGCGGCACTCCCTCAGCGCTGACCCTCCGACAGTGCGGCACTCCCTCAGCATTGACCCTCCGACAGTGCGGCACTCCCTCAGCACTGACCCTCCGACAGTGCGGCACTCCCTCAGCACTGACCCTCCGACAGTGCGGCACCTCCTCAGCACTGACCCTCCGACAGTGCGGCACTCCCTCAGCACTGACCCTCTGACAGTGCAGCACTCCCTCAGCACTGACCCTCTGACAGTGCGGCACTCCCTCAGCACTGACCCTCTGACAGTGCGGCACTCCCTCAGCACTGACCCTTTGACAGTGCGGCACTCCCTCAGTACTGACCCTCTGACAGTGCGGCACTCTCTCAGCACTGACCCTCCGATGGTGCGGCATTCCCTCAGCACTGACGCTCCGACAGTGCGGCACTCCCTCAGCACTGACTCTATGATAGTGCGGCACTCCCTCAGCACTGACTGTCTGACAGTGCGGCACTCCCTCAGCACTGACCCTCCGACAGTGCGGCACTCCCTCAGCACTGACCCTCCGACAGTGCGGCACTCCCTCAGCACTGACTGTCTGACAGTGCGGCACTCCCTCAGCACTGACTGTCTGACAGTGCGGCACTCCCTCAGTGCCAGTCTGAGATCTGTGCCTATTTGCTGGATTGTCTGCTGTGAATGGTGAGCCCTGTTTCTCAGGGAATGATGTGATGGTGTTTGCCCTTCCCCAGGACAGTCCCTGCCACTCCCTTTGTGTTTCGGAGCAGGGCAGTGATTTGTGGGAAATTTCCAAGCCCTCGATGACATCACGGGGCTGTTTGGTGTGGGGTTTATATAACCAATTGTGGGGGGGCGGCGTTATTCTGATCGATGGACAAAGGGCTGAAGATTGATAGTGGCCAGGAATAATGTTTGAACATGGGGATAATGAGCAGAGAGCTGGGTTATTTGGGATGCCGTGTATTTAGCAATAACCAGCAGTTACCAGACCTGGACAGCAGGTTCATTCTCAGGGCAGTTGCCTCATCTGTGTAAAGCCCTTTCCGGGCCCAAGTGTGAACAGAAATCTGAATGACCAACAACAGAGAATGATGTACAGCCCATTTTCTCTGACTAATCCCAGACACCCTGCCCCAGGAAACTCCCTCATGATTCCCGTCCCTGAACTGAGTGGTTTTCTGGGTCCAGGGCTCTGGGCTCAGACCAGGTATAGAGTGCAGACTTCCCTCACTGAGCTGGCTGGGTTTTCACGGTGAGCTGAAAATGTGTTGCTGGAAAGGCGCAGCAGACCAGGCAGCTTCCAAGGAGCAGGAGAGTCGACATTTCGGGCATGAGCCCTTCTTCAGGAATCAGCGACACATTTTCAGCTCTGATCTCCAGCATCTGCAGTCCTCCCTTTCTCCCCTTTTCAGGGTGAGCCAGCCAGAGGTTGGAGACAGTACGGAGCCCAGCTGCTGGATGTCCGAGTCAGTCAGTGTGAGGGCTCGAACAGCACCCAGCAGGTCAGGCAGCATCCAAGGGCCAGGGGAAGTCACCGTTCCGGACCTGGAAGCCTGTCTGAGCTGCTGGACTCTGCTGGGTGGACAGGCAGACGGTAATCCATTAGCAGCCAGCAGCTGACAGGATCAGCATCAACGCTCCAGGCACCTGGGACGACCTGTCATGCTGGGGACACCCAGATTCCCACCACAAAATCAAATCCACCCTCAGGCCAGCTCAGGGAAGGCATTCGGAATGAGACCGTGTAACCTTCCCTCAGGAAATGGGGGACCCTCTCCCAGAAGGGGAGCAGCTGGGGGGTGGGGAATCCCCTTGTGTGAAGGAACAGAGTTTTCTTCGGATCACCAGTGGGAAAGGAGCTACAGAGGGGAGTTGCTGTGATCCCCAGGGAGGGGGGTGTGGATCCCGGAGGAATATTTCAGGGAGAAAGGAAAGGGATGGGCTTTTGTTTAAATCCGGGCTGGTTGTGAGGAGCATCTGTGTAAAACGGATCAATGCTTCCCTTCTGACACTGAGATCACCGTGTCTGTAATCCGGGTTAGAAACCTTCGCTCTGCTAAATCCCCGTCCATTTAATCATCCCGGCTCACAGCTAAAACCCACCAGCAACATCCAAATACCTTCTCAGCAGGAAATCACCTCCCAGCCCCTATCCAGAAGCAGATGGGTTAAAGTCTCTCCTCTCACTGGGCCCTGACTGCAAGGGGATGGACAGCAACTCTGTCAAAACAAAAACAACCTGCATTTCAGTAGCACCTTTAATCCAGCTGGTGCCCGTAAGGAGACTGGATTGGAGGGGGATTAGATTCACTGTGGTTGTTGATAGGGGAAGGCAGTAGTGTTGTGGGAATCTCATTGGAGACCCAGGTGAATCTGCCGGTGATATGGAATGATGGCATTCCAGAAAAGGCAAGCTGAACAAAAAACTCACCTCATACCAACCACACAAACACTGGCGATTGCTGGAAAAAATCCCGCCTGGCTCACTCATGTCTTTCAGGGAGGGAAACTACCATCCTTCCCTGGGCTGGCCTACTCGTGACTCCAGACCCCCAGCAATGGGGTTCACTCTAACTGCCCTCTGGGCAATTAGGGCTGGGCGATAAATGCTGGCCTGGAGAGTGGGGCTTGTATCTCGCCATGGATAAAACACAGGAGAGAATGGGCCCTGTTTGGAACAGGAGGGCTGAGAAATGGGACTGTTTGATTGGTTGGTGGGACAGTCAGCTGTTACCCCTGTCCTCAGTTACATAAAGCCTGCAGAGGGTCCAGAACAGCTCCCCCGACAGCAGGAACCCTTCCCATGTGGAACCAATGCAACTATTCCCCTGCCAACTCCAGTCAATGCAACAATGGGGCCGGGATCACTCCCAGAGTTTGTCTGTACCTGTTCCTGGTCTGATATCTCATTCTTAAACATAGGCAAAGGTTTCGCGATATTTCACCCCCAATGATTTATTCATTCGTCCCGGTTCACTGACTCTTTCACGCTGCAGGGAGACTGGGATTTACCGGGACTGATGCTGAAGCCTTTCCAACAGGTTAATTGGTTCCCTGTTGGTTTTATTTAGAATGGAGGCCTGGTATTAAATAAATGCCAATCTATTTATCTGAGGGACGTCAGATGTTCAAAGGCTGTTTTGACACCGATGTAGCGAGGATCTGAGCAGGATTGAATAATGTATTCCTGCTGCACACATGGTCTCTGTGTGTGTGTGTGTGTCTGTGCCTGTGTGTGTGTGTGTGTGTCGGTGGTTCTGTGTGTTGTGTGTGTGTGTCTCTATATGTGTGTGTGTGTGGGTGTCTATGTGGATGTGTGTGTGTCTCTGTGTGTCTGTCTGTGCCTGTGCCTGTGTGTGTCTGTGTGTTGTGTGTGTCTATGCGTGTGTGTGTGTGTCTGTGTATATGTGTGTGTGTGTCAGTGTGTGTGTCTGTGTGTGTGTCTGTGTGTGTCTGTGTGTGTGTCTGTGTGTGTGTGTTTGTGAGTGTGTGTCTGTGTGTGTGTGTGACTGAGTGAGTGTTTGTGTGTGTGTGTGTCTGTCTATGTGTGTGTCTGTGTGTGTGTGCGTGTGTGAGTGAGTGAGTGTGTGTCTGTGTGTGTGTGTGAGTGAGTGTGTGTGTGTGTGTCTGTCTGTGTGTCTGTGTGTGTGTGTGAGTGAGTGTGTGTGTCTGTCTGTCTGTCTGTGTGTGTGTCTGTGTGTGTGTGAGTGAGTGAGTGTGTGTCTGTGTGTGAGTGTGTGTGTGTGTGTTTGTGTGTGTGTGTCTGCCTGTGTGTGTGTCTGTGTGTGTGTGTGTGTGTGTGTGTATGTGTTGGGGGGATGGGGGGAGGCTTGTGGGTCATTGACGGTGTTAAATGAAGATGAACAGCCTCGAGCCAGAGGTCAGGGGTCACCTGAGGTTGGCTTTCGTCATTCCCAGGAGATTCTGATCGACTGAGCACCAGCCAGCCTTTCCCAGCTTTCTGAGCATGCTCAATCCAAATCTCTCTCTCCACCCCTTCCTGATCAAAACTCCGGAATTCCCTCCCAAAGTCTCTCCATCTATCCTTCAAAACATTCCTCTCTGAGCCAGCTTTTGGTTGCCTCTTCATATCTCCGAGTGTGTCAATTTGTGTTTATAACATCTCCCCTACCCCGGTCCCCAGCCCCCACCTCCCCCTCCGTCCCCACACCCCCCCCATCCCCACCCCCACAACCCCCCCGTCCCCACCTCCCCCGGTCCCCAGCCCCCACCTCCCCCTCCGTCCCCACAACCCCCCATCCCCACCCCCACACCCCCCCCCCGTCGCCACACCCCACCTCCCCCCCACCCCGTCCCCGCCCCCACCTCCCCCCCCCCATCCCCCCCGTGTTAATCTCAATCCATCTCCTTTGCAGGACAGGTTCTGGGCATGTTCTGGGTCTATATTCAACCCGAATCCAGAATTTGTTTGCCCGTTATTCACTCCTGGAATCACGGGCTGGGCCAATATTTATTGCCGTCCCTAGTTGCCCCTTGAGAGAGTGGGGGTGAACTGCCTTCTTAGGCCGCTGCAATCCATGTGCTGTGGGTTATCACACAATGCCCTTAGGGAGGGAATCCCAGGATTTCAAGAGAGAGTTGGATATAGCATTTCGGGCTAAAGGGGGAAAAGCAGGAACAGGCGATTAAATTGGATGATCAGCCCTGACCATATTGTTTCCTGGGAAAGGGTCACACCCGAAACATCAATTCCTTCCCTTCCTGACGCTGCCTGCCTTGCTGTGTCCCCCCAGCCTCCTGCCTGTCCCCGTGTGTGAGTGAGAGTGTGTGTGAGTGTGTGTGTATGGAAGTGTGAGTGTGTGTGTGCATCAGAGTGCATCTGTGAGTGTGAGTGAGTATGTGAATATGCGTGTGCATGGGAGTCTGTGAGTGAGTGCGTGTGTGTGAGTGTATGTGTGTGAGTGTGTGTGTGAGCGTGTATGGTGTGTGTGAGTGTGAGTGTGTGTGTGTGAGTGTGAGTGTGTATGGGAGATTGAGTGTGTGTGAGGGTGAGTGTATGTGTGTGTATGGAAGTGTGTGTGTGAGGGTGAGTGTGTCTGTATATGGGAGTGTGAGTATGTGTGTGTGTATGGGAATGTGCGTGTGTGTGAGGGTGAGTGTGCATGTATATGGGAGTGTGAGTGTGTGTGTGTGTATGGAAGTGTGTGTGAGGGTGAGTGTGTGTGTATATGAAAGTGTGAGTGTGTGTGTATGGGAATGTGAGTGTGTGTGAGGGTGAGTGTGTGTGTGAATGGGAGTGTGTGTGTGAGGGTGAGTGTGTGTGTGTGTTTATGGGTGTGTGTGTGAGGGTGAGTGTGTGTGTGTGTATGGGAGTGTGTGTGTGAGGGTGAGTGTGAGGGTGAGGGTGAGTATGTGTGTGTATGGGAGTGTGTGTGAGGGTGAGTGTGTGTGAGGGTGAGTGTGTGTGTGTGTGGGTGAGTGTGTGTGTGAGGGTGAAGGTGTGTGTGTATGGGAGTGTGTGTGTGAGGGTGAGTGTGTGTGAGGGTGAATGTGTGTGTGAGGGTGAGTGTGTGTGTTTGTGTGTGTGTGTGTGTGTGTGTGTGAGGGTGAGTGTGAGTGTGAGGGTGAGTGTGTGTGTGTGAGTGTGTGTGTGAGGGTGAGTGTGAGTGTGAGGGTGAGGGTGAGTGTGTGTGTGTGTGTGAGTGTGTGTGTGTGTGAGGGTGAGTGTGTGTGTATATGTGTGTGAAGGTGAATGTGTGTGTGAGGGTGAGTGTGTGTGTTTGTGTGTGTGTGTGAGGGTGAGTGTGAGTGTGAGGGTGAGTGTGAGGGTGAGTGTGCCAGTGAGGAGGTTGAACCCTAAAAGAACAAACTGTAAGCAGTTTCCTTTCAGTCGGGCGGAGTTGGGATCGTTAGCAGCTCCTGAGTTTCCAGCTCCAATTCCGAAATGAGAATCCCCGGATAAATTAGCTCCTAAACTCTCCACCTGCCATTAAAACCATCCAGCAAACCCCATCGGGGGCTGCAGGGAGCTCACTATTGATCATAGTGTGATTATTTGTTAAAAGGAACATTCCCCACAGCAATATTGAAAAAGACAATTAAAAGTCTGACACATTGGCCTTTGCTGTTTAATATTTAGAGGGATAAATATTTTAAACGTCTTTCAGAAAGTTTGATGTCTTTGCAATGATGTCATTTACATGAAGCCATTGTGTAAAAACTCTAACCCTCAGCACGGGCACCACAGCCTGACGGGACAGCCACCCTCACGGTCAGAGAGACAGGGTGGGGGCGGGTCAACTCGAGCTGCAATGGGAAAGGGGCAACAGGGAGGGGGATGGGGTATCAGTGAGGGGGGAATGGGGTATCAGTGAGGGGGATGGGGTATCAGTGAGGGGGGAATGGGGTATCAGTGAGGGGGGAATGGGGTATCAGTGAGGGGGGATGGGGTATCAGTGAGGGGGGATGGGGTATCAGTGAGGGGGATGGGGTATCAGTGAGGGGGGATGGGGTATCAGTGAGGGGGATGGGGTATCAGTGAGGGGGGATGGGGTATCAGTGAGGGGGGATGGGGTATCAGTGAGGGGGGATGGGGTATCAGTGAGGGGGGAATGGGGTATCAGTGAGGGGGGATGGGGTATCAGTGAGAGGGAATGGAGTATCAGTGAGGGGGGATGGGGTATCAGTGAGGGGGGATGGGGTATCAGTGAGGGGGGAATGGGGTATCAGTGAGGGGGGATGGGGTATCAGTGAGGGGGGATGGGGTATCAGTGAGGGGGGAATGGGGTATCAGTGAGGGGGGATGGGGTATCAGTGAGGGGGGAATGGGGTATCAGTGAGGGGGGATGGGGTATCAGTGAGGGGGGATGGGGCAACAGGGAGGGGTAATGGGGTATCAGTGAGGGGGATGGGGTATCAGTGAGGGGGATGGGGTATCAGTGAGGGGGGATGGGGTATCAGTGAGGGGGGAATGGGGTATCAGTGAGGGGGGATGGGGTATCAGTGAGAGGGAATGGAGTATCAGTGAGGGGGGAATGGGGTATCAGTGAGGGGGATGGGGTATCACTGAGGGGGGAATGGGGTATCAGTGAGGGGGGATGGGGTATCAGTGAGGGGGGATGGGGTATCAGTGAGGGGGGAATGGGGTATCAGTGAGGGGGGATGGGGTATCAGTGAGGGGGGAATGGGGTATCAGTGAGAGGGAATGGAGTATCAGTGAGGGGGGAATGGGGTATCAGTGAGGGGGATGGGGTATCACTGAGGGGGGAATGGGGTATCAGTGAGGGGAATGGGGCAACAGGGAGGGGTAATGGGGTATCAGTGAGGGGGGAATGGAGTATCAGTGAGGGGGGATGGGGTATCAGTGAGGGGGAATGGGGTATCAGTGAGGGGGGATGAGGTATCAGTGATGGGGATGGGGTATCAGTGAGAGGAATGGGGTATCAGTGAGGGGGGATGGGGTATCAGTGAGGGGGGAATGGGGTATCAGTGAGGGGGCATGGGGTATCAGTGAGGGGGGAATGGGGTATCAGTGAGGGGGGATGGGGTATCAGTGAGGGGGGATGAGGTATCAGTGATGGGGATGGGGTATCAGTGAGAGGAATGGGGTATCAGTGAGGGGGGATGGGGTATCAGTGAGGGGGGAATGGGGTATCAGTGAGGGGGCATGGGGTATCAGTGAGGGGGGAATGGGGTATCAGTGAGGGGGGATGGGGTATCAGTGAGGGGGGAATGGGGTATCAGTGAGGGGGAATGGAGTATCAGTGAGGGGGGAATGGGGTATCAGTGAGGGGGAATGGGGTATCAGTGAGGGGGGATGGGGTATCAGTGAGGGGGGAATGGGGTATCAGTGAGGGGAATGGGGCAACAGGGAGGGGTAATGGGGTATCAGTGAGGGGGGAATGGAGTATCAGTGAGGGGGGATGGGGTATCAGTGAGGGGGATGGGGTATCAGTGATGGGGATGGGGTATCAGTGAGGGGAATGGGGTATCAGTGAGGGGGGAATGGGGTATCAGTGAGGGGGCATGGGGTATCAGTGAGGGGGGAATGGGGTATCAGTGAGGGGGGATGAGGTATCAGTGACGGGGATGGGGTATCAGTGAGGGGGGATGGGGTATCAGTGAGGGGGAATGGGGTATCAGTGAGGGGGGAATGGGGTATCAGTGAGGGGGGAATGGGGTATCAGTGACGGGGATGGGGTATCAGTGAGGGGGGATGGGGTATCAGTGAGGGGGGATGGGGTATCAGTGAAGGGGGATGGGGTATCAGTGAGGGGGAATGGGGATTCAGTGAGGGGGGATGGGGTATCAGTGAGGGGGATGGGGTATCAGTGAGGGGGGATGGGGTATCAGTGAGGGGGGATTGGGGTATCAGTGAGGGGGGATGGGGTATCAGTGAGGGGGGATGGGGTATCAGTGAGGGGGGATGGGGTATCAGTGAGGGGGGGATGGGGTATCAGTGAGAGGAATGGGGTATCAGTGAGGGGGGATGGGGTATCAGTGAGGGGGGATGGGGTATCAGTGGGGGGGATGGGGTATCAGTGAGGGGGGATGGGGTATCAGTGAGGGGGGATGGGATATCAGTGAGGGGGATGGGGTATCAGTGAGGGGGGAATGGGGTATCAGTGAGGGGGGATGGGGTATCAGTGAGGGGGATGGGGTATCAGTGAGGGGGAATGGGGTATCAGTGAGGGGGGATGGGGTATCAGTGAGGGGGATGGGGTATCAGTGAGGGGGAATGGGGTATCAGTGAGGGGGGATTGGGGTATCAGTGAGGGGGGATGGGGTATCAGTGAGGGGGGATGGGGTATCAGTGAGGGAGGATGGGGTATCAGTGAGGGGGGGATGGGGTATCAGTGAGAGGAATGGGGTATCAGTGAGGGGGGATGGGGTATCAGTGAGGGGGGATGGGGTATCAGTGGGGGGGATGGGGTATCAGTGAGGGGGGATGGGGTATCAGTGAGGGGGGATGGGGTATCAGTGAGGGGGATGGGGTATCAGTGAGGGGGAATGGGGTATCAGTGAGGGGGGATGGGGTATCAGTGAGGGGGATGGGGTATCAGTGAGGGGGAATGGGGTATCAGTGAGGGGGGATGGGGTATCAGTGAGGAGGATGGGGTATCAGTGAGGGGGAATGGGGTATCAGTGAGGGGGATGGGGTATCAGTGAGGGGGATGGGGTATCAGTGAGGGGGAAATGGGGTATCAGTGAGGGGGATGGGGTATCAGTGAGGGGGAAATGGGGTATCAGTGAGGGGGATGGGGTATCAGTGAGGGGGGAATGGGGTATTAGTGAGGGGGGCATGGGGTATCAGTGAGGGGGATGGGGTATCAGTGAGGGGAATGGGGTATCAGTGAGGGGGATGGGGTATCAGTGAGGGGGGATGGGGTATCAGTGAGTGGGATGGGGTATCCGGGAGGGGAATGGGGTATCAGTGAGGGGAATGGGGTATCAGTGAGGGGGGATGGGGTATCAGTGAGGGGGGATGGGGTATCAGTGAGAGGAATGGGGTATCAGTGAGGGGGAATGGGGTATCAGTGAGGGGGGATGGGGTATCAGTGAGAGGAATGGGGTATCAGTGAGGGGGGATGGGGTATCAGTGAGGGAGATGGGGTATCAGTGAGAGGAATGGGGTATCAGTGAGGAAGATGGGGTATCAGTGAGGGGGGATGGGGTATCAGTGAGGGGGGATGAGGTATCAGTGAGGGAGATGGGGTATCAGTGAGGGGAATGGGGTATCAGTGAGGAAGATGGGGTATCAGTGAGGGGGGATGGGGTATCAGTGAGGGAGATGGGGTATCAGTGAGGGGGGAATGGGGTATCAGTGAGGGGGATGGGGTATCAGTGAGGGGGATGGGGTATCAGTGAGGGGGGAATGGGGTATCAGTGAGGGGGATGGGGTATCAGTGAGGGGGGAATGGGGTATCAGTGAGGGAGATGGGGTATCAGTGAGGGGGGATGGGGTATCAGTGAGGGGGATGGGGTATCAGTGAGGGGAGATGGGGTATCAGTGAGGGGAATGGGGTATCAGTGAGGGGAATGGGGTATCAGTGAGGGGGGATGGGGTATCAGTGAGGGGGATGGGGTATCAGTGAGGGGGATGGGGTATCAGTGAGGGGGGAATGGGGTATCAGTGAGAGGAATGGGGTATCAGTGAGAGGAATGGGGTATCAGTGAGGGGGAATGGGGTATCAGTGAGGGGGGATGGGGTATCAGTGAGGGGGGATGGGGTATCAGTGAGGGGGGAATGGGGTATCAGTGAGGGGGGATGAGGTATCAGTGACGGGGATGGGGTATCAGTGAGGGGGGATGGGGTATCAGTGAGGGGGGAATGGGGTATCAGTGAGAGGGAATGGAGTATCAGTGAGGGGGGAATGGGGTATCAGTGAGGGGGATGGGGTATCACTGAGGGGGGAATGGGGTATCAGTGAGGGGAATGGGGCAACAGGGAGGGGTAATGGGGTATCAGTGAGGGGGGAATGGAGTATCAGTGAGGGGGGATGGGGTATCAGTGAGGGGGATGAGGTATCAGTGATGGGGATGGGGTATCAGTGAGAGGAATGGGGTATCAGTGAGGGGGGATGGGGTATCAGTGAGGGGGGAATGGGGTATCAGTGAGGGGGCATGGGGTATCAGTGAGGGGGGAATGGGGTATCAGTGAGGGGGGATGGGTATCAGTGAGGGGGGAATGGGGTATCAGTGAGGGGGAATGGAGTATCAGTGAGGGGGGAATGGGGTATCAGTGAGGGGGAATGGGGTGTCAGTGAGGGGGGATGGGGTATCAGTGAGGGGGGAATGGGGTATCAGTGAGGGGAATGGGGCAACAGGGAGGGGTAATGGGGTATCAGTGAGGGGGGAATGGAGTATCAGTGAGGGGGGATGGGGTATCAGTGAGGGGGATGGGGTATCAGTGATGGGGATGGGGTATCAGTGAGGGGAATGGGGTATCAGTGAGGGGGGAATGGGGTATCAGTGAGGGGGCATGGGGTATCAGTGAGGGGGGAATGGGGTATCAGTGAGGGGGGATGAGGTATCAGTGACGGGGATGGGGTATCAGTGAGGGGGATGGGGTATCAGTGAGGGGGAATGGGGTATCAGTGAGGGGGGAATGGGGTATCAGTGAGGGGGGAATGGGGTATCAGTGACGGGGATGGGGTATCAGTGAGGGGGGATGGGGTATCAGTGAGTGGGGAATGGGGTATCAGTGAGGGGGGATGGGGTATCAGTGAGGGGGGAATGGGGTATCAGTGAGGGGGAATGGGGCATCAGTGAGGGGGGATGAGGTATCAGTGACGGGGATGGGGTATCAGTGAGGGGGGATGGGGTATCAGTGAGGGGGGATGGGGTATCAGTGAGGGGGATGGGGTATCAGTGAGGGGGGATGGGGTATCAGTGAGGGGGGATTGGGGTATCAGTGAGGGGGGATGGGGTATCAGTGAGGGGGGATGGGGTATCAGTGAGGGAGGATGGGGTATCAGTGAGGGGGGGATGGGGTATCAGTGAGAGGAATGGGGTATCAGTGAGGGGGGATGGGGTATCAGTGAGGGGGGATGGGGTATCAGTGGGGGGGATGGGGTATCAGTGAGGGGGGATGGGGTATCAGTGAGGGGGGATGGGGTATCAGTGAGGGGGATGGGGTATCAGTGAGGGGGGAATGGGGTATCAGTGAGGGGGGATGGGGTATCAGTGAGGGGGATGGGGTATCAGTGAGGGGGAATGGGGTATCAGTGAGGGGGGATGGGGTATCAGTGAGGGGGATGGGGTATCAGTGAGGGGGAATGGGGTATCAGTGAGGGGGGATTGGGGTATCAGTGAGGGGGGATGGGGTATCAGTGAGGGGGGATGGGGTATCAGTGAGGGAGGATGGGGTATCAGTGAGGGGGGGATGGGGTATCAGTGAGAGGAATGGGGTATCAGTGAGGGGGGATGGGGTATCAGTGAGGGGGGATGGGGTATCAGTGGGGGGGATGGGGTATCAGTGAGGGGGGATGGGGTATCAGTGAGGGGGGATGGGGTATCAGTGAGGGGGATGGGGTATCAGTGAGGGGGGAATGGGGTATCAGTGAGGGGGGATGGGGTATCAGTGAGGGGGATGGGGTATCAGTGAGGGGGAATGGGGTATCAGTGAGGGGGGATGGGGTATCAGTGAGGGGGATGGGGTATCAGTGAGGGGGAATGGGGTATCAGTGAGGGGGGGAATGGGGTATCAGTGAGGGGGATGGGGTATCAGTGAGGGGGAAATGGGGTATCAGTGAGGGGGATGGGGTATCAGTGAGGGGGGAATGGGGTATTAGTGAGGGGGGCATGGGGTATCAGTGAGGGGGATGGGGTATCAGTGAGGGGAATGGGGTATCAGTGAGGGGGATGGGGTATCAGTGAGGGGGGATGGGGTATCAGTGAGTGGGATGGGGTATCCGGGAGGGGAATGGGGTATCAGTGAGGGGAATGGGGTATCAGTGAGGGGGGATGGGGTATCAGTGAGGGGGGATGGGGTATCAGTGAGAGGAATGGGGTATCAGTGAGGGGGAATGGGGTATCAGTGAGGGGGGATGGGGTATCAGTGAGAGGAATGGGGTATCAGTGAGGGGGGATGGGGTATCAGTGAGGGAGATGGGGTATCAGTGAGAGGAATGGGGTATCAGTGAGGGGGATGGTGTATCAGTGAGGGAGATGGGGTATCAGTGAGAGGAATGGGGTATCAGTGAGGAAGATGGGGTATCAGTGAGGGGGGATGGGGTATCAGTGAGGGGGGATGAGGTATCAGTGAGGGAGATGGGGTATCAGTGAGGGGAATGGGGTATCAGTGAGGAAGATGGGGTATCAGTGAGGGGGGATGGGGTATCAGTGAGGGAGATGGGGTATCAGTGAGGGGGGAATGGGGTATCAGTGAGGGGGATGGGGTATCAGTGAGGGGGATGGGGTATCAGTGAGGGGGGAATGGGGTATCAGTGAGGGGGATGGGGTATCAGTGAGGGGGGAATGGGGTATCAGTGAGGGAGATGGGGTATCAGTGAGGGGGGATGGGGTATCAGTGAGGGGGATGGGGTATCAGTGAGGGGAGATGGGGTATCAGTGAGGGGAATGGGGTATCAGTGAGGGGAATGGGGTATCAGTGAGGGGGGATGGGGTATCAGTGAGGGGGATGGGGTATCAGTGAGGGGGATGGGGTATCAGTGAGGGGGGAATGGGGTATCAGTGAGAGGAATGGGGTATCAGTGAGAGGAATGGGGTATCAGTGAGGGGGGATGGGGTATCAGTGAGGGGGGATGGGGTATCAGTGAGGGGGGATGGGGTATCAGTGAGGGGGATGGGGTATCAGTGAGGGGGGATGGGGTATCAGTGAGGGGGATGGGGTATCAGCGAGGGGGATGGGGTATCAGTGAGGGGGGAATGGGGTATCAGTGAGAGGAATGGGGTATCAGTGAGAGGAATGGGGTATCAGTGAGGGGGGATGGGGTATCAGTGAGGGGGATGGGGTATCAGTGAGGGAGATGGGGTATCAGTGAGAGGAATGGGGTATCAGTGAGGGGGGATGGGGTATCAGTGAGGCGGGATGGGGTATCAGTGAGAGGAATGGGGTATCAGTGAGGGGGGATGGGGTATCAGTGAGGGAGATGGGGTATCAGTGAGAGGAATGGGGTATCAGTGAGGGGGGATGGGGTATCAGTGAGGGGGATGGGGTATCAGTGAGGGAGATGGGGTATCAGTGAGAGGAATGGGGTATCAGTGAGGGGGGATGGGGTATCAGTGAGGGAGATGGGGTATCAGTGAGAGGAATGGGGTATCAGTGAGGGGGATGGGGTATCAGTGAGGGAGATGGGGTATCAGTGAGAGGAATGGGGTATCAGTGAGGCGGGATGGGGTATCAGTGAGAGGAATGGGGTATCAGTGAGGGAGATGGGGTATCAGTGAGGGGGATGGGGTATCAGTGAGGGAGATGGGGTATCAGTGAGGGAGATGGGGTATCAGTGGGGGGGAATGGGGTATCAGTGAAGGGGATGGGGTATCAGTGAAGGGGATGGGGTATCAGTGAGGGGGGATGGGGTATCAGTGAGGGGGATGGGGTATCAGCGAGGGGGATGGGGTATCAGTGAGGGGGGAATGGGGTATCAGTGAGAGGAATGGGGTATCAGTGAGAGGAATGGGGTATCAGTGAGGGGGATGGGGTACAGGGTACAGGGAGAAAGTGAGGTCTGCAGATGCTGGAGATCAGAGCTGAAAATGTGTTGCTGGAAAAGCACAGCAGGTCAGGCAGCATCCAAGGAGCAGGGGAATCGACGTTTCGGGCCAGAGCCCTTCATCAGGAATGAGGAGAGGGTGCCAGACAGGCTAAGATAAAAGGTAGGGAGGAGGGACTTGGGGGAGGGGCGATGGAGGTGGGATAGGTGGAAGGAGGTCAAGGTGAGGGTGATAGGCCGGAGTGGGGTGGGGGCGGAGAGGTCAGGAAGAGGATTGCAGGTTAGGAGGGCGGTGCTGAGTTTGAGGGAATCAACTGAGACAAGGTGGGGGGAGGGGAAATGAGGAAACTGGAGAAATCCGAGTTCATCCCTTGTGGTTGGAGGGTTCCCAGGCGGAAGATGAAGCGCTCCTCCTCCAAACGTCGTGTTGTTATGTTCTGGTGATGGAGGAGTCCAAGGACCTGCATGTCCTCGGTGGGGTGGGAGGGGGAGTTAAAGTGTTGAGCCACGGAGTGGTTGGGTTGGTTGGTCCGGGTGTCCCAGAGGTGTTCCCTGAAGCGTTCCGCAAGTAGGCGGCCATCCTTGCCCATCAAGGTGACCAGAACAGGACACAGTATTCCAGGAGAGGCCTCACCAATGTCCTGTACAACCACAACCTGCCGTCCCAATGCCCGATACTCAAAGGTCTGAGCAATGAAGGTAAAAGTGCTAAATGCCTTCTTAACCCTCCTGTCTATATACGACACAAACTTCAAAGTAATATGTACCCGAACCCCAGGTCTCTGATCCCTACAACACTACCCAGGGCCTGACCATTAACTGGATAAGTCCTGCCCCCATTTGTTTCACCAAAATGTAATATTTCATATTTATCCAAATTAAACCCCATCGGCCCCTCCTCAGCTCGTTCACCAGCTGGTCGAGATCGCTTTGTAATCTTCGATAACCTTCTTCCACCAATCTTGTTTCAGTGGATAGTTTACCAAGCTCTGCTGCAGTTCCATCAGACCCTGGTTCGAGCCCTCCCCACGGCTAGAGCACTGAGAGCAGAGCGGAGCCCCACACCTTCCGAGGGTATACCCAGCTTCAGGGGGAGCAGACTGAAGGTCTATCAGGGAGACTCCTGGACTTCAGGGGTTAGCTGATGTCGAGAGATTAACCACATTATACAATACTCCCACAGACTGGAGAAGGTTAATGGGTGATCTGATCAAAATCCCCAAGAAATTAACAGGAAAACACAGGGGAGGTAAAGATAAACTATCCCCATTGGTTAGGGATTCGAGAACAAGGGACACAATCTGAGGATTAGGGTCAGTCTGTTCAGGAGAGACTCACACTCACACACACACACACACAGACAC